>NC_090192.1:1844036-1864036 GCF_024679245.1 Pseudorasbora parva
TCTCATTGGAGCTGATCGTCTGATCACAAGCAGCCGTTTCATTTGCTGAGCTGTGATCTTCATGCAGATACGAGAGAAAGCGGAACGCTGGTTTAGCTCCAAATCTTATTCCAAAAGGTAGACGATCAATAAAGCCAGTTTTCATCTCTATGTGCAGAATAAGCATTTGATAACACAAGAGCAGGGTCACTCTTATTATGCAGCACAATAGTGTAAAGGCGAGTAGATGAAACCTGGAATATGAATGCAACGTTTTCTTAACGACGTCTTTCTTTCGGATGGGGAAAACACCTAGCGAGGAACTATATTCGGTGTTCATCTGCTTTCCTGTACAAAGTGTGCAACGTCAATTAGGTGTATATTAAATTTTGTTTCAGTCACTCAGTTTCAGTCTCATGTCAATCTTGAGTACCTATAGAGTAGTATTGCATCCTTCATATCTCCGAAAAGTCTTTAGTTTTATTATATTTATAAAAGAAATATGGGCTGTACCGAGTCTTTCCGGAAAAAACCGAGCGTCTGGAGGCGTATCGAGTGGGCGGAGCTAAAGAATGACGAATGCGAACAAAGCGGTGACGACCTCAAGCGTGGAGATGTTACCCTAAATAAACCATGGCTAGCAATCAGATTCAACTAATACAGATATGATCCAGAATCAGATCCGGAGGCAGAAATAAACTGAACAGGAGAAGCAGCAGCAGCAGGACGTCCGTCTCTGTGGTATGGACTGTATTTAGTGGCCTGTCAACATTTGTGTGTCTTTACTCGCAGTGTATGAGGACATGATTCGCGACTAAACCTTAGCAGTAGCAAGCAGAACGGTTTTGTACGTCAGACTAGTGTAACGTTATACAGAGAACAACAATGGAGTAACCGTTAGCGCATTTGAATGACGAAGCACGCGATCGTGTCGTTTACTGATGTTTACTCACGCGACGATAGCCGACAGCACAGACATTTGAAGCAGTTTAACTCACCGGCTGCTTCCAAAGCAGGACCGAACCTTTATCGCTGGGACCGCTTGATCTGGTGAAGTCCTGTGACAGCAGTGACTGTGGAGATCCGCGATGTTGTGAAGCTTCCCGTCATTTCTGCGTTCAAATCGGTTCAAATGCAGCGCTGCCTTCCCAGAATGCTGTGCTGAAGCGTTGAAGTCGCTCGACGTCACCCAGAGGAATAAAGTGGAGCGCGGCGCGGACTATAACGACAGAAGTGTTCACGGACGACTGGATCTGCAGCTGAGCGAGTGTATGGGCGTGCGTTTCCTCTCTCTCGCTCTAGTCACGCGCGCGCGCACCCTACCGGGAGAAGAGCCCGTACGGCACATACAAGGACCTTCTGCTCTATTAACGTCAAGCCGAGCCATACTCGAAAAAAACTCTCCGAAACCGGAAGGAGTATTTTTTTTTTTTTTACTGACTACAAACCTGGTAAAAATGACTGGCGGGCGATAGAGGAGAGCCTTGTTTTGACCTCCCGTTCGCGTTCCTACATTGTAAACATTTTTTGTTGGTTTAACTTATAAAAGTAAGTAACCTGGTTGCCTTAATTTTGAGTTTATTGAAGTTAAAAAATTTGAGTTGATACAATGAAGGAAATTGGTTAAATAAATAGAAACTCAAATTATTATTGTCTCTGAACCACATAAAAAATTTGATAAATCATGAAAATAGCACAATTTGGCTGCGTCATCACAAATAAAACAGATTTACTCAATATGCTTACATATTTTAATAAAATCTGAATAAAGGTTGTCGATTCTCAAAAATGTTCAATGTATCAACTCAAATTTTTTATTTCAATGAACTCAAAATTTCAAGTCATCCAGGTAACACGTGAGTGTATTTTTTTACAGTGTGTGAGTGTGTGACAACACGTGGATAACAAACCACAACCATCCAATCAATTTCCCACAGACACAATCAAACCCGCACACATTTGTTCTTGTTTGTCAAGCGATTCACTCGATATACGGCACAATAGAGACTAAAAGACCAGCGCAACTTCCATTGTATGTGACTTTAAATTTAATTAACTATAACTTTATTTATACAGCGGCAAGAAAAAATATAAGCTTGATATTTTTATTTTAAACTCATCAAGTCCATCTTTACTCACTGATTTCCCACCAAAATGATGTCACTTCCTGAATGATGATGTCATTAAGGAACTTTTTTATACAAAATATGGACAGTATGGCACATCAATAATCAATAATTGATTTAGATTATAGAATTATATTATATATACACTGCGCTTCAAAGGTCTGTAATAAGATGGTTTATTATTTTAGTTACCAAAACTTAATTTATTTATAACTATACTATGGTTACAATCCAGTACAATAATTATAATAGGGTAAAAACAGTAATATTGTGACAATTTTAAATAACTAAAATGTTATTTATTCCTGTGATGGCAAAGCTAAATGTAATTATTATTAATTGTTCTACTTATTAATGCTGTTAAACTTTGTTTTCAGGATTCTTTGATGAATGTTAAGAACAGCATTTAGTGGAAATAGAAGGTTTTGTAACATTATCAATGTATTACTGTCGCTTTTGATCAATTTAACGCATCTTTGCTGAATAAATGTATTAATTTTATGTTTTAAATTATTACTTTATAATGATTTTCCCCTTCCTTTTGAATGATAGTGCATTCCTTGCATTTCCACAAAAAAATTTGAAGCAGCACAACATTTTTCTACAATCCGTCTGAAAACTGTCTGATTTAAAGGACAAAAATAAAACACACATGGAATATTCTTTAATAAATGTACAGTTTTTAACCTTTTATTGATCCCTTTGGGAAATTGTTTTGCCAGATATGGTAACAGGACAGTCTCCAGACAAACATTTACACATATAGGAACACTTAATTGTGATAACTAACACACACGATTGAGTTGAATGTTTTATCTATTTCAACACAGAATAGCTGTTGTCAGATCCTGTTTAAAGATATACAGACAGAGCTGGACAGTCCCTCAGCTCATGTACTCGAGTCCTGTACTGAAGTTCACTGTTTGAGTATCTGTGCTTTACTGGAGTATTATTTTTTCTGTAATCTTCTGACTTTAACTTCACTCCATCTGAAAGACAAATATCGTCCTCTTTACTCCACTACATTTCTATCAAGGTCCTCGAAGTCGAAAGTCGTTTCTGTCGCAGCTTTGAAAGTCAGTGATGATTTTTTTCTTCTTTTCTTCTCGCCAGCAGTCATATCACCCTGTAGCCCAAGACTGGTGTCCCACTGTAGCTAAGCTGGGCTGAGCCTGGTCAGTACCTGATGGGAGACCAACTGGGAAAACTAGGAGCTGCTGGTAGAGGTGTTAGTGAGGCCAGCAGGGGGTGCTCACCCTGTGGTCTGTGTGGGTCCTAACACCCCAGTATAATGATGGGGACACTTTACTGACAAAGAGCACCGTCTTTCGGATGAGACGTTAAACCGAGGTGCAGACTCTCTGTGGTCGTTAAAAATCCCAGGATGTCCTTCGATAAAGAGTAGGGGTGTAACCCCGGCATCCTGGCCAAATTTGCCCATTGGCCCCTGTCCATCATGGCCACCTAATAATCCCCATATCCTGATTGGCTTCATCACTCGGTCTCCTCCACCAATCAACTGGTGTGTGGTGAGTATTCTGGCGCAATATGGCTGCCGTCGCATCATCCAGGTGGATGCTGCACATTGGTGGTGGCTGAGGAGATTCCCCCCTTCTATGTAAAGCGCTTTGGGTGTCTAGAAAAGCGCTATATAAATGTAATGAATTATTATTATTATTATTATTATTATTATTATTATTATTATTATTATTTAAAGGGTGTTTGGGTTTTTGCAGAAAGCCTTTCAGGAATCACTCTTGTAGAGTCTCGTGAAGTTCAATGATTTCACAGCATTTATTAAACACTGATTTATAGTTTAGAGCAAAATGGAAGAAGACGGATGTCCAAATGCTCATTTAGTGGAGGATTCACATAAACAAAGTTGATTCTGTCTTCAGTGAAGGTGAACAGTGTGAGAATATCAGATGTGTATCAGTGTATTGGATCCGTGCATTCGGCCTTAAAGTGACAGCAGCTTTATAAAGAGCTTTGTAACTTTTCTACAAGTATTTAAATGAGTTTAAGTTAGTCGTCTGCTAGTGTGTCAGATGGAGCGTCACTGACTGGCTTAAACCATGATGGCATAATGTGCATTTATACAACTATAATACAATAATGCGGCGACATAAAGAAGGACATTTACTTCTGATACTTAAGTACTGTTGAAAACAAATACTTCTGTACTTTTACTCCAGTAAAAATCAGTTTTTATAACTTTCACTTGTAACAGAGTAATATCTGACCTGTAGTACTGTTACTCTCCCTCTAGTAATGAAGTTGAGTATTTGTCCAGCTCAGTATACAGATGACGTTTATGCAGCTGATCTGTTGGCTTGTCGAGGTCTGGACGTAAGATGTCCCCGTCGCTGTTGAACCGCAGCCAGGAAAAATGTGCTTGGTACATTGCGTACAATCCAGACTTCAGTCCTCACGGAGACACAGATAGCATGAAGTCAGCTGGAAATGTGCAGCGACACCAGAGCAAAAGATGAGTGACCCTCGAAACACAACCCAAACCCTTCTGTCAGAACATCACGCGGCTCTATAGACACAATCGGAAGATTTATACACAGAGGAAGAACAGCTACAGACATCCAGACATGCTTATCATCAGCCAGCGAGCTCATTTCCTCTGCATGATAAAGTGCTGAAAACTAGTCAAGGAGAGTTTAGAGCTCTAGATTATGTGTTACTCAGATCCTGGGTCAGACGAGTTATGGTCTGGCAAAGCTTCATAGACAAATCATTTCCAAAGGGGCGTGTGTGTGTGTGTGTCACCAATGGACAATGACGTGTGAGTGTGTGCTTCACCAACGGACGATGACGTGAGTGTGTTTGTGCGTCACCAATGGACGATGACGTGTGTGTGTGTGCTTCACCAACGGACGATGACGTGAGTGTGTTTGTGCGTCACCAACGGACGATGATGTGAGTGTGTGTGGGCGTCACCAACGGACGATGACATTTGAGTGTGTGTGGGCGTCACCAACGGACGATGACGTGTGAGTGTGTGTCACCAACGGACGATGACGTGTGAGTGTGAGTGTGCGTCACCAACGGACGATGACGTGAGTGTGTGTGGGCGTCACCAACAGACGATGATGTGAGTGTGTTTGTGCGTCACCAACAGACGATGATGTGAGTGTGTTTGTGCGTCACCAACGGACGATGATGTGAGTGTGTGTGTGTGTGTGTGTGTGTGTGTGTGTGTGTGTGTGTGCGTCACTAACGGACAATGACGTGAGTGTGTGTGGGCGTCACCAACGGACGATGACATTTGAGTGTGTGTGGGCGTCACCAACGGACGATGACGTGTGAGTGTGTGTCACCAACGGACGATGACGTGTGAGTGTGAGTGTGCGTCACCAACGGACGATGACGTGAGTGTGTGTGGGTGTCACCAACAGACGATGACGTGAGTGTGTGTGGGCGTCACCAACAGACGATGATGTGAGTGTGTTTGTGCGTCACCAACGGACGATGATGTGAGTGTGTGTGTGTGTGTGTGTGTGTGTGTGTGTGTGTGTGTGTGTGTGTGTGTGCGCGTCACTAACAGACGATGACGTGAGTGTGTGTGAGTCACCAACGGACGATGATGTGTGTGTGGGCGTCACCAACGGACGATGACGTGTGAGTGTGTGTGTGAGTCACCAACGGACGATGATGTGTGAGTGTGTGTGGGCGTCACCAACGGACGATGACGTGTGTGAGTGTGTGTGTGAGTCACCAACGGACGATGATGTGTGAGTGTGTGTGGGCGTCACCAACGGACGATGATGTGTGAGTGTGTGTGTGCATGTGCGTCACCAACGGACGATGATGTGAGTGTGTGTGTGTGTGTGTGTGTGTGTGTGTGTGCGTCACTAACGGACGATGACGTGAGTGTGTGTGGGCGTCACCAACGGACGATGACATTTGAGTGTGTGTGGGCGTCACCAACGGACGATGACGTGTGAGTGTGAGTGTGCGTCACCAACGGACGATGACGTGAGTGTGTGTGGGCGTCACCAATGGACGATGACGTGTGAGTGTGTGTGTGTGTGTGTGTGTGTGTGCGTCACTAACGGACGATGACGTGAGTGTGTGTGGGCGTCACCAACGGACGATGACATTTGAGAGTGTGTGGGCGTCACCAACGGACGATGACGTGTGAGTGTGTGTCACCAACGGACGATGACGTGAGTGTGTGTGGGCGTCACCAACGGACGATGACATTTGAGAGTGTGTGGGCGTCACCAACGGACGATGACGTGTGAGTGTGAGTGTGCGTCACCAACGGACGATGACGTGTGTGTGTGTGTGTGTGTGTGTGTGTGTGTGTGTGTGTGTGTGTGTGTGCGTCACCAACGGACGATGACGTGTGTGTGTGTGTGTGTGTCACCAACGGACGATGGCGTGTGTGTGTGTGTGTGTGTGCGTCACAAATTATATTTTTTCGAATCCTAAACGGAGAGCTTGTTTGTATCTGCATCACCTTCACAATTTCTCTCAGAAATGTTGATCATGTTGGGTAAGCACTCTGTGTATCATTAAATTATTTTTTATTTTTTTTACAACACCGGCAAAGATCGTGTATTCCAGCCTGATTTCAGCGCACGTGCAGACAGGGTTGCCAAGTTTTTACAACAAAACCCGCCAACTACTAGCCCTAAACAATAGCTTCTCGGGGGGTTCTCTGGGGGCAAATGGCGTTTGGGGGTAAAATGTGTGTTATTTTGGCATGGATGCTGCTAAAATTCGCACTCATGGGTCTATATATGTGTGAGTGGGTCCGCAGGTTGAAGCACATAATAGTCGCTTCAACCCGCGGACATACTACCATGTACATACTGACAACTAACGTAATGTGTCGCTCCGCTGCTCTGATTGGTTGTTGGTCTGTCCAATCGAGGCCTTTCCTGGTTGGGTTGAAACACGCCCCATAATCACAGCCCAATGAGCATCAGACTCATATTCTGACTAGAGCTGAGGATGACCACGGCAGGCTAGATAATTGTAGCTCTTCGCTCAGGTTTTTGTGCTGATAGTATACAAGTATGAATAATGAAATGTTTTCACGTGTGCTTTGATGTTTGGACCCACGGTACATTCGAACAGTCTACACTGGGGTCCAGTTATATAACAGGTGTTTTCGTTTGCATCTCGGGAAGTGTGTGTGTGTTTGTTTTATGGCTATTCATGTGTTCGCTGAAGGCATTACGGCTAACACACACACACACACACACACACACACACACACACACACACACACACACACACACACACACACACACACACACACACACACAGGGACTAGCTGATATAGATGACTCATTCTCTCTCTCTCTCTCTCTCTCTCTCTCTCTCTCCTCTATTTCTGGAGTTTTATCTCCAGGCTTTTAGTCCAGCAGCCATAAAAAGAGGGTGACGTGGTGTTGGGGTGCCTGGAGTCAGTTAAAGGGGTACTTCAGCGCTGGGAAGATGAATCTGTATTTAAACTGGGTCATTAATGTAGTAGAAATGTGAAATTATTTTTGAATTTGGTGTTTTCTTGACTGAGAAAAGACAGAAAATGTATTTTTGTCTCATGGAGATGAAAGACTACAATTCCCAGAATGCTTCGCTGCCCTGTGAGGCCATTCACAAAGCCACCGCTACTGAATCACTTTCCCACCGCGTTCATCTTCATAAAATCAGTTCAGTTAGTGAACAGACACTGTAGTTAAAAACTGAACGTGTGTGTTCAATATAATGTGAGTGAGTCAGATTACACTCGTCATAATTGAGCAGAATGAGCTCGTGATGAGAGCTGAGGTAAACGCGGCATAGATTCTCAGCGCGTGTTCAGTCTGGAGCGTTTTCAATTTATGCCTTTGTAAGATTAACTTCCATAGGAATTAATTTGAGAAATTAACACACTTACTTTGCTCCGCTCCGTTTATATGAATGCCTGAGCCGAGCTGAGCTGTGAGTGCGATCTCATCCCCCATAGAGGGGTTGAAAATATGAGGAAATAGCTCCCTCTGCTGGCTGGAGTCTTTAGCCTTTAGCAAATATCAGACTGATCTCATGAAATGGTGTATGTATGACAGAAACATCCAGAGCCGCCGTGCACAAGCGTGTGCAGGAAATGGGCTACAGGTGCCGCATTCCCCAGGTCAAGACACTTTTGGGCTACAGAGAAGCAGCACTGGACTATTGCTCAGCGGTCCAAAGGACTTTTTTCAGATGAGAGTCTGGAGGAAGACTGGGGAGAAGGAAATGCCAAAATGCCTGAAGTCCAGTGTCAAGTCCCCACAGTCAGTGATGGTCTGGGGTGCCATGTCAGCTGCTGGTGTTGGTCCGCTGTGTTTTATCAAGGGCAGGGTCAATGCAGCGAGCTATCAGGAGGTTTTGGAGCACTTCATGCTTCCATCTAGCCTGACAAGCCAGACCCACATTAACTCTTTCCCCGCCAGCGTTTTAAAAAAAAGTTGCCAGCCACCGCCAGGGTTTTTGACAATTTTCACCAAAATTTAATAGCCCATAGAATATTTTGTTAAATGAATGTCTGAGCTTGCAATATATCAAAATAAAGATGACCCTCTTCTTTTAAACAAAAAAAATCGTTTTATTCTAGCTTCATGCATTCCTTTTTTATCAACACTTAAAAAAAGCAACATTTTGAACAAAAAGCTGAGAAAATCTAATTTTTGTGAAAGACTGACTCCAGATCAGATTCAGAGCGATGATCAAACACAGATGGAGGAGATCAAGTCCATCAACACCCCTAATGCTTACACAGTCCTGTAGCTCGTCCTGGGTCACCATTTCATTCAGTAACATTAGGCAGTTTTGATTCATATGCTGTTTAATGATGATGATCAGGTTATTTTTCATATGCATATGATTACATGCGATCGCTCGTTTCACTGCGTCTTCCTCACGTGTGTTTTGATCAGGAGATTCAGTACTCATTCAGAGGATGTGCAATAGCGCCCCCTAGCGCCCGACAGTGGAAACCCGGAAAATTCCGTTATTGGCCTGGAAGCGTTTTCTCACACATAATGGAAATTTCCGTGTTTGGTGGGGAAAGAGTTAAGATGTTTGGTCAGGAAACTCACCATTGACGGCTCAATCCGAGGGGCGGATAAACGGCTGTCTGTCAAACTCCCTCTGCACGCGATAGGATAGCGCTACACCAACCAGAGCAACGACGGTGAAGCAGAGCTCGTTGACTGATTAAACATTCGCCGTATCCGATCGGCTAAACTCGAACACATCTTCCCTTCTTCAGAATGACTTCAGTGCCGTTCTTTGTTCTTTTCTCAGAGAAAAGCTTAACTCAAGTCTTCCAGAGTCGCAGTCAAAGCTGATTCGACAGACCGCCGTTCGCCAGTTTCTGTGTTTACTAGACACACGCAAACCCAACTCGGCCGTCGTCATTATGGCCCCGCCCACCGACTCTATACACGATGTGATTGGACCGACAAGAGTTAGGCGAATACAGCTCAGAAGGGTATTGAGAGTTGCTAGACGACACTCGCGGGCAGATTAGATTTGCTGACGCTAGGGTGCGTCTAGATTTCTAGGCTAGCTTCCATCTGCTGAAAAGCTTTATGGAGATGAAGATTTGGTTTTTCAGCTCGACCTGGCACCTGCTCACAGTGCCAAAACCCCTGGTAAATGGTTTACTGACCATGGTATTACTGTACTCAACTCTCCTGACCTGAACCCCATAGAGAATCTGTGGGATATTGTGAAGAGAAAGTTGAGAGACACGAGACCCAACACTCTGGATGAGCTTGCGGCCGCTATCGAAGCCTCCTGGGCCTCCAGAACACCTCAGCAGTGCCACAGGCTGATCGCCTCCACGCCACGCCGCACTGAAGCGTCATTTCTGCTAAAGGATTCCCCACCAAGTGTTGAGCGCAGAACTGAACATCATTATTTGAAGGTTGACTATTTTGTATTAAAAACACTTTTCTTTTATTGGTCGGATGAAATATGCTAATTTTTTTAGATACGAATTTTGGGTTTTCATGAGCTGTATGCCAAAATCATCAGTATTAAAACAATAAAAGACCTGAAATATTTCAGCTGGTGTGCAATGAATCTAAAATATATGAAAGTTTAATTTTTATCATTACATTATGGAAAATAATGAACTTTATCATATGCAAAAATTTTTAGAAGGACCTGTATATGTATTGTGAGTGTGTATGTGTCTGTCTGTCTGTCTGTCTGTCTGTGATGGGTAGGTTTAGGGTGTGTGTCTGTCTGTCTGTCTGTCTGTGATGGGTAGGTTTAGGGTGTGTGTCTGTCTGTCTGTCTGTCTGTCTGTCTGTCTGTCTGTGATGGGTAGGTTTAGGGTGTGTGTGTGTGTGTGTGTCTGTCTGTCTGTCTGTCTGTCTGTCTGTGATGGGTAGGTTTAGGGTGTGTGTGTGTGTGTGTGTCTGTCTGTCTGTCTGTCTGTCTGTCTGTCTGTCTGTCTGTGATGGGTAGGTTTAGGGGCAGTGTAAGGGGATAGAAAATACGGTTTGTACAGTATAAAAACCATTACTCCATATGTCATGTTTAAACTTCTGTCTGATATAAAGTGTAAGCTCTGCAGATTTCTATATCAAAGTGTGTAATTCCTATCACTAAATATTGCTGTAGATTGTTTTAAACCTGCTGACAAATGCTCGTCTGCTTCTTCAAGCTCACAGACCTTTCCTCTGTTGAGTGAATGGCAGGTAATAAATGTGTGGAGTCTCGCTGCACTTCGGCTAAGTCAATAACTCTGGGTATATAAGGCAGTGATTAAAGCGCACAGACCCAGCGCCGCTCGGCTGGTGTGAGATATGAGGAGAAGATCTTATCATGAGCCATTTATTTTGATAGATTCCCAAAAGCCCCATGAGAATCAAGAGCCTTAGAAACTTACATAATGACGTACAGATAATGTGCCGTTCCAAGACGCTTTGATTTAAGCATTAGAGGAAACACGAACTTACAATCCCATTAAAGAAATAGATAGAACAAGACCACATAAACCTTTTAATACAGATCTACTGTGAGCGCATCAAAATTAAGAGCTGGTGTAGAAGCCACACGTCCTAATTCAAGATGAAGAACTACATTACCCATAATTCTTAGTGAGCTTGACCACATAGACATCCATTAAACACTGCAAATAAACCAAATCAGTGGACTTCCCGCGTATATATGAATATTTTGCAAATAACTTAAAATATTGTTTGACATACAATGAAGAAATAGTGATTCAGGTACAGTGTATAATGTGCAGTGCTTCCTGGGATAAGTAGTTTATTCACGATTTAACAACAGTGATATTCAACTACATTAGCTGTAGTACACTAAACTCAACTTGTTGAACATTCACAATAAAGCATACATTATTTTATTTTTTTAAATGTAAGATAAAGTACTTCTTTAAAATGTATAAATATTTAATATAAAATAAAAATAACACAATTTAATTTGATAATGCATTTTTTGACCACTGTACTGGGTAAAAAAAATCTGTACATGATGCAAATTACACATATTTTATACTTTGAACATGCACTATAAAAATATAAAATATAATAGTATTTTTAAAAGATCAAATTTAATGCAAGATAAATCATATAAACATTTATCAACACAATTACATTTTATGATTTATTTATGTTTTATAAATACTGTGCAGATTTGATGCAAATTACTCAATTTTCTTAATATTATAACTTTAGGCAGTTTATAGCTTCACTTTGGGTTCTGTCTACATTTATTACATTTAAATGAAGATTGTGTACATTTCACAAGAAAATATGATTTCAGTCTTTCTTAATTTTACATTTAACGTTTTTTGTAATTATTTGTGGAATTTGCTTGAGCAATTTCTGAGTGAAAATGGTTAAAGGAGCTGTGTGTAAGACATGTCATACACCGCTCTACAGTCATCTGAGAGGGATTGCAGTACCAGTTTTGGCCACAATCTTACACACACTTCCTTTAAATCCGATACCCTTTTTTAATCGTGTTTTAGCGTTCCTCATGCCTGAGCGTCTGATAATCACTGATAATAAAATCAACAACCAGATGATCAACTTAAAACATTACAGCAGACAGACCTGTGCTATAGCTCTCAACGGTTTACACACACACACACACACACACACACACACACACACACATACACGTCTATATTACCAAGAGGGGACTATCACTCTACACTATCCAAGAGGGGACCTGTATTTCTAGTCATTTTGAAGAAACAAAAATCACATACAAAATTTTCTTTTAAGGTCCTTATTCATAATATAACTTCAAATAAGCATATTTTTATTTTTTTAAAAATATGCCAAGAGGGGACCTGAACGATGTCTACCTATCCAACAGGGGACCTCCATAGACTCTAATGGAGCTGTGTGTGTGAATGTGAAGTGAGCTGGCAGTCAAGTCTGTCTTCATTTTATATATATATGCCATCTCCACCATTACATGTCTTTACAAATAAATAACATAAATGCAGTTAAGCTTCGTACAGACTATATAATGTGTCAAGTAATAATATGTCTTTTTATAATAACTGTGTTCTTTTGAATGTACTGAGAAGTATTTATTTGTAACCTAAAATATACTTTAATACTTTATTTTGAAGCTTATTTTTAAATATATTTATTACACAGTCGCAATAAAGTTACAAGATGTAACATCAAGTAACACACTACACTTAGTTAGTCCACAAGTCTTCTTGTGCTTTAGTATGTTAGTCAACACATTAAAATAAGTTAACTTGTTTACACAGGCATCTGGTATCACAATAGGCACACACACACACACACACACACACACACACACACACACACACAAACACAATATACCTTAGACATAATACCTAATACATTACAGAAAAGTCATTTCTTTAAGAAATTCATTCTCTGTTGTGTCTTCATAATTACAGTATATGATCAGTCCACATCTCTCATTTAAGATTATTGTCAGGTACACCAATGTATTTACATTATTGAATATTACAGTCCATTATTGAATAGTGATTACGTTACACACACACTGACTCAGGTCCCCTGTTAGATAGTAAATCACGACGCCTGTGTGTTTGCTGTGACATTTCTTATAATCACAAACACAGTGCAAAGATTTAGAGTTTTTACAGCAATACCTGAGTTTAAAGGGCTAAATCAAGCAGATATAGCCCTCTAATGTATTAATTGCAGGTCATTATTGAATAGTGATTATGTTACACACACACACTGACTCAGGTCCCCTGTTAGATAGTAAATCACGACACCTGTGTGTTTGCTGTGACATTTCTTATAATCACAAACACACTGCAAAGATTTAGAGTTTTTACAGCAATACCTGAGTTTAAAGGGTTAAATCAAGCAGAAATAGCTCTCTAATGTATTAATTGCAGGTCATTATTGAATAGTGATTACGTTACACACACACACTGACTCAGGTCCCCTGTTAGATAGTAAATCACGACGCCTGTGTGTTTGCTGTGACATTTCTTATAATCACAAACACACTGCAAAGATTTAGAGTTTTTACAGCAATACCTGAGTTTAAAGGGTTAAATCAAGCAGAAATAGCTCTCTAATGTATTAATTGCCGGTCATTATTGAATAGTGAATATGTTACACACACACTGACTCAGGTCCCCTGTTAGATAGTAAATCACGACGCCTGTGTGTTTGCTGTGACATTTCTTATCATCACAAACACACTGTAAAGATTTAGAGTTTTTACAGCAATACCTGAGTTTAAAGGGTTAAATCAAGCAGAAATAGCTCTGTAATGTATTAAATGCAGGTCATTATTGAATAGTGATTACGTTACACACACACTGACTCAGGTCCCCTGTTAGATAGTAAATCACGACGCCTGTGTGTTTGCTGTGACATTTCTTATCATCACAAACACACTGTAAAGATTTAGAGTTTTTACAGCAATAACTGAGTTTAAAGGGTTAAATCAAGCAGAAATAGCTCTGTAATGTATTAAATGCAGGTCATTATTGAATAGTGATTACGTTACACACACACTGACTCAGGTCCCCTGTTAGATAGTAAATCACGACGCCTGTGTGTTTGCTGTGACATTTCTTATCATCATAAACACACTGCAAAGATTTAGAGTTTTTACAGCAATACCTGAGTTTAAAGAGTTAAATCAAGCAGAGATAGCTCTCTAATGTATTCATGGCAGGTCATTATTGAATAGTGATTGTTACACACACACTCACTCAGGTCCCCTGTTAGATAGTAAATCACGACGCCTGTGTGTTTGCTGTG
This sequence comes from Pseudorasbora parva, assembly GCF_024679245.1. Taxonomy (NCBI): domain Eukaryota; kingdom Metazoa; phylum Chordata; class Actinopteri; order Cypriniformes; family Gobionidae; genus Pseudorasbora; species Pseudorasbora parva. Next base: position 1,858,408 of record NC_090192.1, read on the forward strand.
ACATTTCTTATAATCACAAACACACTGCAAAGATTTAGAGTTTTTACAGCAATACCTGAGTTTAAAGGGTTAAATCAAGCAGAAATAGCTCTCTAATGTATTAATTGCCGGTCATTATTGAATAGTGATTACGTTACACACACACTGACTCAGGTCCCCTGTTAGATAGTAAATCACGACGCCTGTGTGTTTGCTGTGACATTTCTTATCATCGCAAACACACTGCAAAGATTTAGAGTTTTAACAGCAATAACTGAGTTTAAAGGGTTAAATCAAGCAGAAATAGCTCTCTAATGTATTAATTGCAGGTCATTATTGAATAGTGATTACGTTACACACACACACTGACTCAGGTCCCCTGTTAGATAGTAAATCACGACGCCTGTGTGTTTGCTGTGACATTTCTTATCATCATAAACACACTGCAAAGATTTAGAGTTTTTACAGCAATACCTGAGTTTAAAGAGTTAAATCAAGCAGAGATAGCTCTCTAATGTATTCATGGCAGGTCATTATTGAATAGTGATTGTTACACACACACTCACTCAGGTCCCCTGTTAGATAGTAAATCACGACGCCTGTGTGTTTGCTGTGACATTTCTTATAATCACAAACACACTGTAAAGATTTAGAGTTTTTACAGCAATACCTGAGTTTAAAGGGTTAAATCAAGCAGAAATAGCTCTCTAATGTATTAATTGCAGGTCATTATTGAATAGTGATTACGTTACACACACACACTCACTCAGGTCCCCTGTTAGATAGTAAATCACGACGCCTGTGTGTTTGCTGTGACATTTCTTATCATCACAAACACACTGTAATTATTTAGAGTTTTTACAGCAATACCTGAGTTTAAAGGGTTAAATCAAGCAGAAATAGCTCTCTAATGTATTAATTGCAGGTCATTATTGAATAGTGAATATGTTACACACACACTGACTCAGGTCCCCTGTTAGATAGTAAATCACGACGCCTGTGTGTTTGCTGTGACATTTCTTATCACCACAAACACACTGTAATTATTTAGAGTTTTTACAGCAATACCTGAGTTTAAAGGGTTAAATCAAGCAGAAATAGCTCTCTACTGTATTAAATGCAGGTCATTATTGAATAGTGATTACGTTACACACACACTGACTCAGGTCCCCTGTTAGATAGTAAATCACGACGCCTGTGTGTTTCTCTCCTCAACCCCCACAACCCCCCACTCACAATTTACATTTCAATAAGGGAAGACTTGAAAAACCAGTTTGTGAACCACAGGCCAATAGAGCTCAAACTACCAATGTGGCAGAACCCTTCTCAAATAAACTAGAGAAGATGCTGGGATTTGCCCTGCCAAGACACATTTCTCAATACTTTGGTCATTTTCAAAATCCTTCACACAGTTCTCCAAACCAACTTTCTGCTTCACAGCAGTTATTTCACATTCAAAATCCACAAAACCCAACAAAACACTTAATTCATGTCTCAAATCAAGTGCCAATGATCCACAGTTTAGCTTGCACAGACTGAAGTTGTGATCACTGTGTGAAGAGTTGAAAAAGTTGAAAAAGTGTGTTTATTATTGAGAAATGTTTTGTAAAAGAACATTTTATATCACAGCTTAACTGTGGATCAACATTGCTTTAGCAAAAAATGCATTCAATGGCAACATCTTTCAATTTACCTGAAATCTTTTCTCACTTTGACACAAACACAATCAAAACTTTGTTCTACAGGCCAATTCGCACATCCTTACATGCTGTTTTCAAAAGTGTTAAACTTATGGACAAAACAATAACATAATACAAAACTGAATGAGACAGCAATTTACAACATGTATACAGTAATACTGTAATCCAATTTATCCTGCTAAAAAAATCAAACACTATCAAAGCTACTTTGATGAAACTGAACACCAACACCAGTGTTAGGCCATTACCATCCATTCAAAAGAGGAAACTTAGGAATAATGTTGTACTGTAATGTAAGCATGCAGTGAATTATAAGCAGAGAGAGTGTCATTCTAGTTTTGTAAAGACATTTTAATTGTATAATGTTCCTGATGTTAGTGTTGATGTAAACCTGCGCTGCTGGTGCTCTGGAAGAATGAGGTGATTTGTAAAAGTAAAATTAACTGCTGTGAAGCTGAAAGTTGGTTAGCAAATTTATAAACTCCTCACTCAGTTCTCCTAAATATTGGGAAATGTGTCCTAGCGATTGTAATTTCATTTCATCATGTAATTTCAATTTATTTTTGGCAGTGTATTTGGTCTAGGACACAGGTAACAGTAGTGAGGTTCTGTGTCTCACCTGTGAGAGTCTTCATGCATTGAAATGTAAATTACTGGTGGGGGGTTGAGCAGCAAACTCAACACACACACTATTCTCTATTCCAATATCAAGAGCACATCTAAACCACTAGCCCAAACACATTATAAGTGAAAGCACAAATAAATACAAAAGATATGATACACATGAAATAAACAGTGCTTTTCAGGACGGTCTGTCAGTAGTTGTAATATAACACTGTATTGTCCTCACTGTAAAAAAAAATAATAATAAAAAATATATATATATATATATATATTTTTTTTATAAGTTAATAATTTTAAAGTTACTTTTTCTCAAAGTGTATGTTCACTTAACTGAACCTACTATGACATAAGCAACTATGTTTACTGGGATACTTCCTATTTTTTTTTAAATAATTTTGTATTAATTTTAGCATTTTAGTTTAGCATTCGTGGACTGTCAGAGATACAGCTTTTGGGGCGTGTGCTTTAGGTGTTCACCCATATAGCACGTGAGTAATGAAGAGCCTTCTGAAGCAAAGTGGCACGTTTGTGTAAGAACAATGTCCATATTTTAAACTTTATAGACTAAACAAACTATTTTTATTGAAAGAAATTGTGTTTTAGTGTTATTATGAAAAGAGTAACCCCTGACGCTAAGTTTTGTTTAGCTCTATCTTCTCTCTTCTGCGTTTGTCAGTGCACATACGTCAAGGATTCATGGGTGAAGAAGGGTTACTCTTTAAAGGACAACTCCGGTGAGAAATGACCCTATAGGGGTAATTAACAGACGGTGGTTACCGAGTAGATCGTTCTCTGGGATGCGTTTTCATGGAAATCAAGTGTAAAGAGTTTTATCTCTAAAAACAGATTTGAGTGACGAACGCTGTGCTAAGTGATGAACTGTGACTTGGAATCTCGGGCCGTTGTTTCCAGAAGAAAGCACTGAACGCAGTAGAGAAAAAAAAGAAAAAAAAGTCCATGTAATTAGATTTCACAAACTTAATTCCTATCGACCAGCTCACTTAGCACAACGTTCGTGGCTCGACTAGTCGAGACTGTTTTCCAAGATGGCTGCAGTCTGTAAACGTGTAATGTACTGTCTTTAGAAAGTATCTTCTTATTAAACCGTTTGTACTCTAACAAGTTCTCAATGCTGCGGTTTGCATGTAGGGATCCTCATTATGCTGCCTTGTTAGTGTGAGGTTATTTTGAGCCTTGTTAGTGGTATTAACTAGCGATTTAATTTCACTTATTCCATGTCCCATAGACAAACATTATAAGCTAATCTGTGTTTAGAGATAAAACTCTTTAAATTCGATTTTCATGAAACCGCATCCCAGAGAACGATCTACTCGGTAACCATCTGTTAATTACCCCGAGGGTCATTTCTCACCGGAGTTGTCCTTTAAGCGCAATGTGATTCGTGTGGCACTGAAAACCGAAAGCTAGTATTTTAGTCTATGGATCAGTTACTGTGTGGATCAGTTATATGATGGTTAGATGCACTTTTATGGACCGACAAGGCACTGGCATTTTAAAGCTGGGAAGAGCCAGGACTTTTTTAATATAAATTTAAATAACTCAGATTTTATTCATTTGAAAAAAGAATGTCATATACACTTGGGATGACTTGAGGGTGAGTAAATCATGGGCTAATTTTCATTTGTAGGTGAACTAACTGCTGTAAACGGGGCCCACAAACACAGTAGATCCACACAACCCCCCACACAATTTACATTTTAATAATAATAAATAAGGGAAGACTTGAAAACCTTGGGCCCTATAATTTCCGCGATCACGGAATCGCGGAATTGGCATATTAACGCGGAATCTGCATATAAACGCGGAATCTGGTGTTAACGCAGATTTCCCCGGAATTTTACATATTTGTAATGAAATTCTGTGTCGTGTGGGTGGAAAACGTATGTCTGAGGAAAGTGCAGACCGGTGGAAGCAAATCTTCGCGACACAACCCCTCCCGTCATTTCAGCTCGCCCTTCAAAACAATGAAAGTATGGTGAAGTTGGTCTCCACGGCTCTGCTTTCGGCAGCGAAAAAGTTAAGAAACTCGACGCTAACGGCGGTTTCACACTGCACGCGCAGGCGGCGCAGAAGCTTTGCGTATGGAGAGCGTGAGCCGCGCTCGTGTATTGCACAGACAGACAAATATTGTCCATTCTGTCAGATTTTCCGGTGTTCTGCTCGACCCCTGTCATCTCGTGCTTTGATTTATAATGTGCACATTAGGCAGCAATGCATATCTGCTGCAAATGCGACCGTTTTCCCCTCTGTTAGTCTGTTCCAAACATGCATTTAACATGCTGTATATGGGTAGTTTACATGATAAGTAACCTTAAAGTTAAAATTAAGCATCTAGTTTTAATCATTTAAAGGGGCCTTTGAAGTTGGGGGAAAAACTTCTGGCAGTGTTGTGTTTTCGTGTATTTTTATTTTTCACAGCTCTGGATATCATTATGGTGATTGTTAAACACACAGAACAATTCACTACATGATTTCATGGTGCAATGTTTTTTTAATGTTAATTTTCAAATTTAAATGTTTTACTTAATAGTACTTAAGAGTACTGTAATGTGATTCTTATGATTTTTTTTTTTTTAGTTCTTTTTAAAAAAAAATTATTTGAAAGAAAAAGCTAATGGAGCACTTTCATTTTAACTTATATAAACTATTATAATTTATTTTACCGGAAAGTTGAAAGCTAATAACCATTAATATTTGAAGTATTTGAAGTGCAGTGTTATGTCAAATATCATATTTGTCCTAAAAAGTAAATGTGATGTTTGTTACCTCGATAAATTTAAGGTCATTCCTATTTTTTGTTTTATGTTGTATTATATTAACATTAAAAGCACACTCTATTTTCACCAAAATTACAGTAAAGGGTAAAAAAAACTGAATTACCAAACATTTTAACGGAAAAAAAGGAATCTGCAAAAATTAAAACGGAAAAAACGGAATTTGGGAAAAAATAAAACGGATTTTATAGGGCCCTAAAAACCCAGTTTGTGAACCAAAGGCCAACCTAGAGGAAAGGAAAATCAAACCTGAGATCTCCTTCTCAACTCACATCTTTCTCCTAGACAGAAATGAGATCAAGTGAATCAAATTGAGACATAAGGCTAAGTCTCCTGCTTCTCACATGTTTATCCTGAGACAAAAAATGACATTATCTCATGTTTATCTCCACTAAAGTTTCATAAGAGATCTCAACAACATCACACAGTGTGCTCAGAATATTCTCCTTAGTTAAAGTCTCTGGCACTCTCAAATTTGTCAAACAAATGTTGGTCACTTTTTCAAAACTCTTCACAGAGTGATCACAACTT
>NC_090192.1:1869036-1891536 GCF_024679245.1 Pseudorasbora parva
TACCTAAGCATTGCTGAGACCATGTTCAGCCTTTGATGGAAACGGTATTCTGGTGGCTGTGGCTCTTCCAGCAGGATAATGCTCCTGACACAAAGCACAAACGCTTCAGGAATGGTTTGAGGAGCACAACAACCAGTTTGAGGCGTCGACTCGGCCTCCAGATTCCCCAGAGGTCAATCCAATCGAGCATCTGTGGGATGAGCTGAACGAACAAGTCCGATCCGTGGAGGCCCCACCTCGCAACTTACAGGACTTAAAGGATCTGCTGCTAACATCTTGGTGCCAGATACCACAGCACACCTTCAGGGGTCTAGAGGAGTCCATGCCTCGATGGGTCAGGACCAACACAACATTATAACGTTATGCCTGATCGGTGTTTATAAGCAATACACTTTTTTAGAAAGGGAAGTTGAAAAGATCACGAGGAATTATTATTTCAAACCCTTTTATTTCCATTTTGTAAATATTAAGAATTCATGCAATCAATACAAAGTAACTGCTGTCTGATAATGAGCATTTTAAAATGTAAAAGTATTTGATTTTTGAAGTCTCATGTAATCCAGATTGCATGCGGGCCACACTGGGGTCTCGGTAACATCTGTGAAGAAAGCTTTTGAAGTGATTTATTTTTTACATAATACTCTCCATTCTGCTTAAAGCCATTTTTGAATGAATCCTTTGTAAGTCAACCCAAAGTGCATAGCCACAGATGACGCTATAGAGCTATAAAGCATTACTTACACGAGCCATCATCACCGGTGATATAACGAGCATCAGACGGGTCACTCACTCCATCTCTCAGTGACTCCTTCTGCCGGATGGGCAATCCTTCCTAAATCTGCGGTTCTTCCTGAAATAGGGATTCTGCACAGACCTCAGAGAGCCGGTTTGTTTTGAGTTTAGCAGAGCAGAATTAATCTGAGACAAAGCCCAGCTCTGTGAACTATAATTGCGTTCCTATTAGCCAACATATTTCAGGAAATGCATAACAAGTGTGTGAGAACTTCGTGCTCTATTATTGGCTTCTGCTTTGGAAAACATTGTCGTCTTTAACTCAACTGATTATACTTGAAATTGTATCTATTCACAGATTCTATAAACTTCACACAAATGTGCAAATCCACCTTATTTTTAACATAGCAGCATCTTCTTCAGTTATTTTAGCTGTGCAAAAACTGGATATTGCAAAATGGTTTTTGTTATCATGCATAAAACGAATATTATCCTAATTATAAACACACTGGTCTTTAGCACTTTGTTATTGAAATCTCACTTTCACAGGAAACATCTTACTTTCGCATTGCAAAATAATGTGGATACAGCGGGCTTCCAAAAGTCTGAGACCAAGTTAAACAAAGTGTAATTTTTCATCTTAATTTTACTGTTAAAAACAAACCCGATTCCAAAAAAATTGGGACACTGTACAAATTGTGAACAAAAACTGATTGCAATGATGTGGAAGTTTCAAATTTCAATATTTTATTCATAATTCAACATAGATGACATATAAAATTTTGTTTAAATGTTTAAACTGAAAAAATGTATAATTTTAAGGGAAAAATGGGTTGATGCCATGAAATTTAAAATCAACTTATCTCGAAGAAGTCGGGCCAAGGCCATGTTTCCCCCTGTGTGTCATCCCCTCTTCTTTTTATATCAGTCTGCAGACGTCTGTGGACTGAGGAGACGAGCTGCTCAAGTTCAGGAATAGGAATGTTGTCCCATTCTTGTCTAACACAGGCTTCTAGTTGCTCAACTGTCTTATGTCTTCTTTGTCGCATCTTCCTCTTTATGATGCTCCAAATGTTTTCTAATGGTGAAAGATCTGGACTGCAGGCTGGCCATTTCAGTGCCGGATCCTTCTTCTACGCAGCCATGATGTTGTAATTGATGCAGTGTGTGGTCTGGCATTGTCATGTTGGAAAATGCAAGTTCTTCCCTGAAAGAGACGACGTCTGGATGGAGCATATGCTGTTCTAGAACTTGGATAGACCTTTCAGCATTGATGGCCTTTCCAGATGTGTAAGCTGCCCATGCCACACACACTCATGAACCCCAGACCATCAGAGATCAGCTTCTGAACTGAGCGCTGAGAACGACTTGGGTTGTCCTTGTCCTCTTTAGTCCGGATGACATGGCGTCCCAGTTTTCCAAAAAGAACTTCAAATTTTGGTTTGTCTGACCCCAGAACAGTTTTCCACTTTGCCACAGTCCATTTTAAATGAGCCTTGGCCCAGAGGAAACGCCTGCGCTTCTGGATCATGTGTAGATACAGCTTCTTTTTTGACCTGTTTCCGACGGCGAATGGCACGGTGGATTGGCCTTGACCCTTATGCACAGAGATTGTTCCAGATTCTCTGAATCTTTGGATGATATTATGCCCTGTAGATGATGATAACTTCAAACTCTTTGCCTTTTTCTCTGAGAAACTCCTTTCTGATATCGCTCCACTATTGTCCGCCGCAGCATTGGGGGAATTGGTGATCCTCTGCCCATCTTGCCTTCTGAGAGACACTGCCACTCTGAGAGGCTCTTTTTATACCCAATCATGTCGCCAATTGACCGAATAAGTTGCAAATTGGTCCTCCAGCTGTTCCTTACATGTACATTTAACTTTTCCGGCCTCTTATTGCTACCCGTCCCAACTCTTTTGGAAATCCAAAATGAGCCAATATTTGGCATGAAAATGTAAAATGCCTCACGTTCAACATTTGATATGTTATCTATATTCTATTGTGAATAAAAAATATAAGTTTATGAGATTTGTAAATTATTGCAGTCCTTTTTAATTCACAATTTTTAAAGTGTCCCAACTTTTTTGGAATTGGGTTTGTAATTATGTTAAAATGTAACACTTTAAAATAAGCTTCCATTTGATAGTATTATTAGTTAACTGCATTCGTTAACATGAACTAAAAGTAAAAAACATTGATTTCTCTTACAGTTGATGTTAATTTCAACATTATTAAAATCAAAAGTTGTATCTACTATAATTTAATAGATTTGAGCATGAACTAAATAGAACAAATATTAATTTTATTAATGTTAACAAAGATAAACACTGTATGTAGAGCTCAATGTGTGCATTATTGAAATGCATTAACTAATGCGCCTTATAATAATAATCATTTTAGTTTAATTCTACACAAATTAATAATTAGGTAATCAGAATAACAATTTCAGTTAAATGTTTTACTTGTGTTTCAGAAATTCAGGGCTGTTACTATCGATTATTTTGGCTATCAAGTAATCGGTGGATTATTTTGATGATTAATCGAGTAGACATATTTTTTTGTGGAAATAAAAATAGACCTAAGTGAACAATAGCCTTTAAAATGACTTATAATGCATATATAATAACACTGAGGGAATATAAGTATCAAAAGCAAGTCATCATATGGTTTTATTGAACCCTGCTCAAATGCATAATGTGATGTACATAATAAAAGCATAATCATCTTATGTACATTATGCATTATAACAGATGCCTGCACTGGTGATTGTTGTTACACTTTACAGCAGATCCAATCCTTGTTTAACATGGGCTCTGTGGCACACCTTTTTAAACGGTGGTATTTGAGGTCTCTGTAGACCCCTTTTCACCTACAGTAACCAAACTTCATACACTTATAGATCTCATCGGGCCAAACACACTCAAAGTCATACGCCAGCCCAACAAGCAAGTTGGCTATGCTGGGTTGTTTCAAAAACCCATACTCTGAAATATAATAGTCTCCTCCTGGTATTAATGGAGATTTCTTTGATTTCCTTCTATTTTTCTATCATTTTGAATAATAAAATAAAGGCATAGATCTGGTTCATCTGTAGTGCACTGACAGCATAGTTTCATATAATTCGTTTAATAATTAGGTTAATAAAAATATTAAACGACCTTAAATTTTGAGCTGCAAAATATAACTTTCCACTCTTTTGAAGGTGACCTATGACATCCTGTGATAGGAAATTCATCTAAACTTAAATTGTGTTTTGTGGTCTTGGTAGCATCAGCTGCAGCAGTAAATATGTCGTATGCAGCTTTGTCATTATCCTTTTATATTGATCCGCTTTAAATGTATATTGCCCACTTTACACAGTTGCCCTGGGTGGTGGCGCCAAAGACTTGGGCCCGTCATCACTGTTTGCAGCTATAATTATGTAAATTAATCACAGCTTTTGTGAAGTCACAATTGCACTATGCTATATTATTTTAAATGTTTTAAATATATCGTGCAGCCTTAGTTAATAATAATGTGGATTGTTATTCACTGTATTTTACTGGTTAATCGACACGGGTAAATTGCAGTGAAATTGCACTTGAAATCGTGACAGTCCTAATGGTGTACTCCTCTTTTTGCTTTAATTTGAGCTAAATCTTTCTACTTTTTACAATTTTTACGTAACCTTATTTCACATTATTTTGTGGTCTCAGACCTTTGGACCTCTTTCTATCCATATACACCTTCAAATATCCCCTCAACTAGTGCCATATTACCTGGACCACACATGAAAAAATATTGATTTTGTTTTATTTAAAAAAAGTGTCATAGGGTTTGGCCACTATAGTGCTGATAGTTAATCTTTCACCTTGTGTGTGTTAGTTGTTTGTGCTCGTCTGTACGAGGTGTCGTGATTAATAGCCAGTTTTGCATATAGATTGAATTTGGGCTGAACTCACACCCATGGCAGCATTTCATGTCAAAGCGCTCTGTTACAATCCATGCTTTCTGTGCTTTATTGCTGAGCATAGAGAGATATTACAGGCAATCCCAGTAATGCATCCTGGGCAGGGATTTACGGAGCGAGACAAAGGTGGGGGTAGGACTAGTTACCCAACACTAACCCACTGTCTACGGCCTTTACTGACACGCCAACAACTCAGACATCACATGATAGACAGCAAAATGAAAGGTTGTTTTATTATAACATTGATGCAGTGTGAGTGTTCATGTACGACAGGAGTGATAAGATTGAATGTGAATCAATCTCCAATCCATTTTATTTCTGGAATAAGATGTATTTACGAGCGCAACAGGATAATCAAAAAATGTAGGGTGGGATTTTATACGTCAGGAAGTCAGTGCATCATGTAAAGTGACCATTAATTGCAATCGCTGTAAATAATAAATAATGATCTGCTTATTGGTTAATATTTTGCATCCCTAAATGAATCATAAACAATGAGACCAGAAACATGCATTAACTATTTAAAATTTATATTGACTTTATAGTTTGTTTTGGCAGAAGCAGACATTCTTCTTTCCCATAAGTGTAAGTCTGCAAATACAACATATTGCTAAAAGTATTGGGCCGCTCCTCCAAATCCCTGAGTTCAGGTGTTCAATCCGTGTATAACTCCAGCTCTCGGCCTGCAGACGCTTCTACACACATTAGTGAAAGAATGGGTCGCTCTCAGGAGCTCAGTGAACTCAAGCGTGGGGCCGTGATAGGCTGACACCTGTGCAATGTAACAACAACGACTCATGAGTTTAATGTCTCGGGGAATAATTAACTCAAAAGGGATTTAATATTCAATATTCATGAATTTATGAATATGATTTGCCAGTTGTTCATTACGTATTAAAATTTTCCGATAGGGAAAATTGTTTAATTAAATACAAGTAACCCTTTATGAAATTGCCTGAAATTATCCTACTAAGTTTGTCCTGCAAATTAGTTATAGACTTTTCAAATCAATTCTCAATAAAGGGATTACTGCTTTACGAGCGCATAAGAAACATTAACTTTACTGATCAGGATAAGTTCAATATTTCAAATGGTCATACAGTTTACTTTACTAACATAGTAGCATAAGCAGTTAGGTAACGTTTAGATCGCAAGTTTCATTGACTTTGTGTATGTGGCAGAATAACCGATTCAACTCATTAAATGTCTTTTGGAGGTTTAATAAACACAGACTAAAAATAACACTACAATTCACACAGAAAGTACATACTAAATATGCAACAAGAGAGTAGAAGTATAGATATTAACGAAAGAATACATAAAAGAGAATAATGAATAGACTGAAGTTAGAGAGAGATAAAAGAGAGAGAGAGAGAGACAAAGAGAGTGAGAGAGAGAGACAAAGAGAGTGGGGGAGGGTAAGAAACAGCTTTTCCTTCAGTTCAACCAAATACGACCTTCACGGAGTTAATTTATCCCAACGGGAGAATAACACACCCTCTTTACAGCAGTAAGAAATAGAATACTTGCATTCTTTTTGGTTTCGTTTTGGCTTCTCGCTTGTGTGCGTATGTGTCTCTGCGTGTTCAAATGTCCTGCATGTCCGGCGGTCCTTTCCGAGGTTGGGAGGGAAGCGGCTGTTTGCTTTAGCGATGCTTCGTGTTCTTGAAGATCGGATTGTAGAAGAGAAGATTTTTGGAAGAGATGAGGCCTGCTTGGAGGGCCTGCATTGGTGGCCTGGCTCAAGGGCCAGCCACGATGACGTGTTGGTTCAGCCAGAGAGAGAAGAGAGAGGAGAGGAAGAAGAGCGAAGAGCTTGTCTTCACTGGTCTTTTATGGTCTGGCCGTAGTCCCACCCTCCAGGGTTAGACTTAACCAATGAGAGTGTTGGGATTTCCCGGCAGGAAATTCCTCAGCAGGATTTATAGCTCTTTGTTTAAAAGTTGGACTCAGTGGGTCTCTGAGTTCTTCATACTATAATTAATGCAACAAACACACACTGCATTTTCTGAATAAGTGATATACATGGAAGTGTAAGTCGTGAAGTGAGCATTAATTTGATAGGAGACATGACATATATGAGGTTATCTGAACTAGTACTTTGTTAAGACACAGACAAAAGATGCAAACTACCATACAGAAGAAACATTTTACAAAACAGTTATGTGTTTACATATAATGTCCTGGGGTGCATGTTCATCTATAGATGGTTTGTCTATAATTTGAGGCAAAAGCTCTGTGTCTTAAGCTCTTTGTGTAAAAGACTACATGTGGCCGAATTCTCTTGGGGGCCATAAAACACCTTATCAGATGGTTTCCAGGGTGACTGAAGAATCCTTCTCTGTTGTGTTGGGGGAAGGTCTGTCCATCAGCACACTTTCAAAGCATATTTGTTAAATGTAACTGGCGATTGTGTGTTTGATTCGCCTGAGTCGCTACATAATCCCCCCTTTCGCTAGTTGTTGTCCCTCCTATGGACAACAACGAGCGATATCAAAGATTCAGGAAGATCAGACACACCATAGCCATGTTAGGCTCCAGTTGTTTGTGTCTCCTGAAGTGATGGTCGTTCCACGGCAGATAAGGCAGACAGTAGCCAGTTCAGGTCTCTGTGCTTGTGCAGCAGGTGTCGAGGCAGCAGGTGCCCTGACGGTGCGTCACCTGTCATCCAGAAGTCCGTTTGTGTGGTGCAGGTGTGCTGTGGGCTTTCTGCAGCCCTGGGTGGAACCATGTTCCTCGCAATGGCCAGTCAGTCCTTTAGGTCTCCTGCCTAGGAAGATGGACTGCATCTTGACACTTTTATGTCCTATGCTGACTAGGAACTTTTCAGAGGGTGCCTCGCATTGTGGCCAGGCTGGGTGCCTTCTGGTGATCCACTTTGGTTTCTCTGTTTCAAAGTTCAAAGTCATTGGGGTTTTGAGAATCCCTTCAGAGCCTTGTGTTCGTTTAAGGCCTTCTTTCTCAAATCACATGCATGACATAGTGTGGGGCTTGGCAGTATTGCCTACAAGGTGACTAACTGGTGTTGGAGGAGAAGGTTCTTGAAGCTGGTGTAAGGTTAGGCAGAGGGCTTGGGCTCCTCCCCCCCTTTGCGTTTGTGTGCAGGGCTGGAGGAGCTTGCGCTGCTGATGTGAAGTTCAGGAGAGTACGTCTTTCTTTTGAGGATTCATTTGCAGTTGGTGATCAGCAGTCCAGGTTGCTCTCTCAGTGCGATGCCCGAGGTTGGACCCGGTGTGATGATGTCTGGTGGTGGCTGGCCTCTGATTGTCTGGAGGCACAGGAGCATGATCACGGCCGCGTTTCTTAGGCATTTCCAGATCTGTTGCATGGCCTCAGTAGTGAAGTGGATGCCTCTGTCTGAGTTGATTCTCAGTGGCAATCTTGACAGGAAAAAGATGTGATTCATCAGGTGGTATGCCGTGGTCTGGGCGGTGTCGTTGGGTGCTGGTTGACACTCCACCCACTTGGTAAACTGGCACACCACTGTGAGAAAGTACTTTTTGCCTTTTGTGGACCTGGGTAGGGGTTCTACCCGGTCGATTTGTAGGTTTGACCATGGGAACGTGGTCCCTCTGTGTTGTAGTGGGGCTCTGTGCTTCGGGTTTGCTGGTTGGAACCGGCAGCGAACTAGCCCTTCTCTAACATACTCTGCCGCATCTTGATGCATCCCAGGCCCATATGCCACCTGTTTCAGTGTGTCATACGTGGCTCTGGTGCCGTGGTGTCCCGCACATGGTGTGTTGTGGGCGTACATTAGCATCACCCCCCTTTGCGACCGTGGCACTACAAGCTGTGGCGCTGTGTTGCCATCGGGTGCACACCAGAGAATGTTGTCCATAATACGCATCATGTGTCTGGAGTTATGTAGATGCTTGTGGCTAGAGTCATCAATGAGCTCAGAGTCAGTGATAGGGTGGTTGGAGGGGTCTGAGAGGTGGTCAAGAATTGTCTTTATTGCAGTGTCAGAGGTTTGCATATCCGCAATATCGTTGTTGGAAATTTGCGGAGTTAGCGATAGCAGCTGCAAGGCCGGCATTGTAGCCGGTATCGATCGCTTGCTGTGGGTTAGCACTGCAACAATGGGGCTGGATGTGGGGTTCGGGGGTGCCCACATGTCGCCGTGTGTTGTGTTTTTACTGATTGCATTGCGCAGTGGTAGACTTTTGGTTGAGTTGTCTGCCCACAGTGCAGGGATACTGTTCGTTGTGATAATGTCATTCAGCTGTAGGTCATTCATGACCTGGGGGCAGAAGGTATCAGAGTCTTTGGATAGCTGAAATGTGCAAAGTAGCGAACTTGAACTTGGCTTTGGGGCTGAGGCTGTGTTGTCACAGTGTGCTGCAGGGGGTCCCGTGGCCTTTGTGACCTGGCAGTCTGGCTCTGTGGGAGTTCCCGTGACCTCTGTGACTTGACAGTCTTGCTCAGACGATGTGTGTGTCTGAAGGGGCAGAGGGTCACGCACTTGAGCCCAGACTTTCAGCTGTTTGAAGTCCAGTAGGGGTTCGAAGCGGTCCAGCAGGTCTTTTCCGATGAGAAACGGATAAGTGTTCATAGGGGAGATATAGACTGGGTGTATCAGCCTCATAGGTCCAATTGTCAGGTGGATGGAAGCTACGTGCTTGAGCTGGATGTCGTTTTGGCTATACGACTGCACATTTAGCTTACAAGTGTGAAGGTTAAGGGTGCGATTTTTCCTCTGTGCTTCAAATCTGAGTCTTTCAAACAGTTGGGCGGATATAAGCGTGAGGTCGGAGCCAGTGTCAACTAGGGCTTCGAGATTAAATTCCCTTTCCATAGTGATAGTCAGATAGAGTTTTCGAGCCATCCCCTTCTCGATTAGGTTTCCCAGGAGTCTTGGTGTGGGGACCTGTGTGTTGCTTGATAAGCCGTCTGGATATGTGTCAAGTGTCTCATTATGCGTGCAAACAATCAAAACAGCGCTTTCTGGTACGCTGGGCTGTCCCATGATGCTGTCTTGATTAGAGGCTGTTGCTGTCAGCTGTCGTGTGGGTGTGCTGCTGACATGTGGGGGTGCAACAGTTATTACACTAGTCCGTGGTTGGGGAACAGTGTTCAGGGTGGATGATTCAGTTGCAGGAAGGGCGGGAAGGTTGATTTCAGGTATCATGTCTAGTCGTGCTGTACCTGGTCCGTCCTTCTTGTCTTCCTTGTGAGGTTTCTGTCGGAGGAGCTCTTTCAGGATCTTTATGAGCTCTGTAACTTCAGAAGCAGCTACACTTTCTTTGCCAGACGTGGGTTCAGGTCTGGGCCTACCATTGTCCCGTCGAGAGTGGCCTCTTCGCTGGCTTTTTGGGCGAGGCGGGTCCCAGGATCCTTCAGAGCGATCGCTCTGGTACCGTGGACGGTCGCCATTATGACCACGCTGCCCTCTGCTGGCTTGGAGTGGTTTGGACTCTCTGTTGACGGGTCGGTACCTATGGTTCTGTTTGGCGCCCTCTAGGGTTAGCTCTGGGTGGTGCACAGAGACAGGGCAGATGGTGGGCTGTTTTACAGTCTTTTCAGAAATGGTTTTCTGTTTGACGTAAGCTTTGTGAGCCAAGTCTCTTAACTGTTGCGTGCCCATGCTGCGCGGGCACGCCAGCACCCCCAGGTGGTAACTGATGGTAGGGTGCAGGTTTCGGAGGAAAAGAGTTTTGAAGTTGATGTCCTCTTCCATGCCTGGGTCGTTACGTGTCCCGAAGTAGGCACGTCGCAGTCTGTTATAAAAGTTCTGTGAGGTCTCACGTCGAGCTTGCTTGAGGTCCATGGCAGTGATGAACCCCTGGTCTGACTCGGGGTCGGAGTACTCACGAATTAGAGCTTGTCGTAGATGCCAGTAGTCCGCTTTGATGGCCTCTGGTTGTCGATCCAGAAAGCTGCGTACGTCACGATTAGACGTGGCCCTGAGCAGGTACAGTCTGTCCCAGTTGTTCGCGTGAGCGACAGTTTGCAAATAAAAGTCTATGTCTTTTAAGTATGCGTGGACGTCGTGTCCTCCTGCCGGGTCTGGGCTGAAGGTAGGAATATTTCTGGCCAGCTTGTCAAGGTTCTTTGAAGCTTCGTGGCTGTTGACCTTGACTTCCTGGAAGGGCGTCCTTTCCTTTGCTGCTGACGGGGATTCGTGGAGACTGGCGGGTGATCTTTTAAACAGGGGGCTGTCGTTCCCCTTCGTAGCTCTTGCTTCGTGGCTAAAATGTTCGGAGTAACTGGTCAGGGGAAACTGTGTGTTGTGTGTTTCCCCCTTCCGGTAACGTTGCACTATATATGACTGTCTCAGTTCTCTTTGCACCATGTCAAGTTCATCTTTGAGCTCGTGTCTTTGCTGGATGAGCTCGTCGATCTCGGCTTGTGCCGACTGCAAATGTTTTGCATAGACTTTAGCTTTAATGTCTCTGTCTTTAAGTTCATCAGTGGTTCTCTCCAGGAGGGATTCGCCACGCCGAAGCTTTTCGTCGAGGTGTTTCCTGGCGTCTTTCTCTGACTGTATTCGTCGGTCGGTGTCACGACGGAGCTCCTTCAGGGTCTCCTGAAGTCTTTCTATTTCTTGTCTTTGTTCTTTGTCTGTTTCGTCGTCTTTCTTTGTGTCTAGAAGCTGATCTAGACGAAGCTGGGTGAGGGCTTGGTCTCTCCGGGCCTCCTTGGCTTGAAGCTTTAGCGTTGCTGCCTCCTGTTCCAGGTTGGCGTAGCTCCCTTCGCTTAGCCGTGCCTGTGCGATGAGGACGTGGGCGAGGCTTCCGAGGATCTTGGCCACTTCCTTGTTGGAGTAGCTCTGCGTGGGGTCGTGTGTCATCAGCTGGTCTAGCTCGGTGTCCAGTTGCTCCTCGCTTGGCTGGCCCAGACTTCCTTGACTGGTGGCCGTTAGCGCTTCCAGCCATGTCGTTAGGCGGTCCCACGGGACGGCGGAACTGGGTGCACGGAACATTACTGCGGACGAAAGAAACACAGCACACACACACACACAGAGAGAGAGCCAATGCAAGCTTGTTCTAAGCTAATGAGCTATCGTACGGATAGCTGGGAATTTTGGCTAACTGATCTAGACAGTTAGATAATTAGACAATTCAGACAATTAGGTGGGCGGTAGCCCTGGGGGGTCACTTGGTGAACTGCTGCTCGGTCGTCCCGGGACTATTTAATTCTCCTTGGGGTCTCTTGGTGAACTGAAAGAAACACAAACGTGATAGTCCAACAGTGAGGATAGGAAAGAGCACAGTGGAGACAAACACAAGATGAATTGGTCTGTAATGAAAGGAATGTCAGCGTGCGCGCCGGGAGTGTTAGGGAAAATTAATAGGCTTAATGCTCAAGATATACTAAAATTCGGCTTGTACTATGGGTTATCCCATTTAGCTCATCCGGGGTGAATTGAGGTCGCTTAAGTGGAAGATTAAATATCAAGAGCAATTTAGAAAAAGGCAAAAGTTTCTGTCAAGTAATGATAAAACAAAAGGCACTTTTGATACCGTTTGTAATTACCAGACTGAGCTTTATTCCCAATGGGAGGGGAAAAGAAAACTTTTGCAGAGAGAGAAAAATAAAACAAATAAATAAAAATTAAAATTTAAAATAAAATTATAAATAAAAAAAAATAAAATAAAAAAAATTATAAAAAAAAAAAAAATTAGAAGCTCAACTTAATTCAAATTAAATTCAAAGCAAGTTTAAATGAAATTTAAATAAGCTTGTAAGGAAAATCAAATAAAAGAAAGCCAATCAAAAATCTTATCCTATAATGATTAATCTCTAAGTGGGAGTTATCCAAATAAAAGAATTAATCAGAAAGGGAGTAGGGATTTAGTGTTGCGCTGACTTAACAGGGTATAGCCACACGGTGGCGTCCTTCCTTCCAATTGGACTGTCTGTGACTTAAACCTAATTTCACTTTGAGTTAGAGGAAGTTATGTTTCTTTTTAAACTTCAAATTCGAATAAGGGTGTTTAATCAGCGAGAAAGGAGACTTGGTTGTTGCTAGAAAAATTGTATAAATGAAACTGTGTACAACAGTAAGCAATAAACAATTTATAGGCTCAAACTTATTTTGTTAAGGCGGAATCAAATGACGGAGAGTGAAACTATCCGAATTTATCCACACGATGGCGCTATTGCGCCCGCCCTAGACTAGAGTTAGTTAGGCGGAAATGCTCACCAGATGGCTTTGTCTGGTTCTAGAGTCGCCCTCTGGCGGGTTGCAAGCGGCGTTGCAATTCTTGAGTCGCCCTCTGGCGGTTTGCAAGCGGCGTTGCAATTTCTGAGTCGCCCTCGCGTTCTGCAAGCGGCGTTGCAATGGTTGCAATTCTTGAGTCGCCCTCTGGCGGTTTGCAAGCGGCGTTGCAATTTCTGAGTCGCCCTCGCGTTCTGCACTTTACTGGCTTTTGCAGATCACTTACAAATGACTGGTGCTCTAGATGCACGACTAACAAAACGGGTGAACGCAGGAATTTTCCGTCTGCCTATTCACGCATTTTACATGGACTCCAATAGACATTTATCAATATGGCTGACGGTTTTCAGCATTTTTGATTCAAATGTTTTAGGTCTCGTGTCTTTGGTTAGCTAAGCCAGACTTAAACCAGGAGTTATCGTTTATCTTAACGATATAATAATTATTCTGAGGCCCCTTATATTGTACAGGAGAGTCTCGCCCTGTCCCAATCTTCCGCAATGATAGAAACTTTCCGTAGTTCAGATCAAGCGGGATAACGCAACGTACGTGTCTACAGACATCATCAAAATCTCATTATTTTGATGGAACACATAATATATTGCTCGAGTCAAATGTATGGGTTTCCTACAATACATTTGTTTGGAAATCACGCGGATAAAACCTATTGCGCCTACGGCTGCAGGGGGTTTCGGAGATCACGCGGATTTTCGTACCGTTCATATTTTTATTAATATAATCCGGCTACTTCAACATTTCTCAGCATCTGTTTATGCTTGGGTTCGCTTTGCGCGTACCGTTCATAATTCACCAAACAACAACAAAACAAAAACGAAACAAAAACGCGCGTGCAGGTTATTAATACTCCAAAAATACACAATGAATAGAATATGAATATCATTCACACATACACAAACGTTTGAAACTTGCCCGCATTTTTCTCCACCAAATACATGTAACAACAACGACTCATGAGTTTAATGTCTAGGGGAATAATTAACTCAAAAGGGATTTAATATTCAATATTCATGAATTTATGAATATGATTTGCCAGTTGTTCATTACGTATTAAAATTTTCCGATAGGGAAAATTGTTTAATTAAATACAAGTAACCCTTTATGAAATTGCCTGAAATTATCCTACTAAGTTTGTCCTGCAAATTAGTTATAGACTTTTCAAATCAATTCTCAATAAAGGGATTACTGCTTTACGAGCGCATAAGAAACATTAACTTTACTGATCAGGATAAGTTCAATATTTCAAATGGTCATACAGTTTACTTTACTAACATAGTAGCATAAGCAGTTAGGTAACGTTTAGATCGCAAGTTTCATTGACTTTGTGTATGTGGGAGAATAACAGATTCAACTCATTAAATGTCTTTTGGAGGTTTAATAAACACAGACTAAAAATAACACTACAATTCACACAGAAAGTACATACTAAATATGCAACAAGAGAGTAGAAGTATAGATATTAACGAAAGAATACATAAAAGAGAATAATGAATAGACTGAAGTTAGAGAGAGATAAAAGAGAGAGAGAGAGAGAGACAAAGAGAGTGAGAGAGAGAGACAAAGAGAGTGGGGGAGGGTAAGAAACAGCTTTTCCTTCAGTTCAACCAAATACGACCTTCACGGAGTTAATTTATCCCAACGGGAGAATAACACACCCTCTTTACAGCAGTAAGAAATAGAATACTTGCATTCTTTTTGGTTTCGTTTTGGCTTCTCGCTTGTGTGCGTATGTGTCTCTGCGTGTTCAAATGTCCTGCATGTCCGGCGGTCCTTTCCGAGGTTGGGAGGGAAGCGGCTGTTTGCTTTAGCGATGCTTCGTGTTCTTGAAGATCGGATTGTAGAAGAGAAGATTTTTGGAAGAGATGAGGCCTGCTTGGAGGGCCTGCATTGGTGGCCTGGCTCAAGGGCCAGCCACGATGACGTGTTGGTTCAGCCAGAGAGAGAAGAGAGAGGAGAGGAAGAAGAGCGAAGAGCTTGTCTTCACTGGTCTTTTATGGTCTGGCCGTAGTCCCACCCTCCAGGGTTAGACTTAACCAATGAGAGTGTTGGGATTTCCCGGCAGGAAATTCCTCAGCAGGATTTATAGCTCTTTGTTTAAAAGATGGACTCAGTGGGTCTCTGAGTTCTTCATACTATAATTAATGCAACAAACACACACTGCATTTTCTGAATAAGTGATATACATGGAAGTGTAAGTCGTGAAGTGAGCATTAATTTGATAGGAGACATGACATATATGAGGTTATCTGAACTAGTACTTTGTTAAGACACAGACAAAAGATGCAAACTACCATACAGAAGAAACATTTTACAAAACAGTTATGTGTTTACATATAATGTCCTGGGGTGCATGTTCATCTATAGATGGTTTGTCTATAATTTGAGGCAAAAGCTCTGTGTCTTAAGCTCTTTGTGTAAAAGACTACATGTGGCCGAATTCTCTTGGGGGCCATAAAACACCTTATCAGATGGTTTCCAGGGTGACTGAAGAATCCTTCTCTGTTGTGTTGGGGGAAGGTCTGTCCATCAGCACACTTTCAAAACATATTTGTTAAAGGTAACTGGCGATTGTGTGTTTGATTCGCCTGAGTCGCTACAGCAATAAGTCCATTCCTGACATTTCCTCACTATTAAATATTCCACGCTCAACTGTTAGTGGGATTATAACAAAGTGGAAGCCATTGGGAACAACAGCAACTCAGCCACGAAGTGTTAAATTCCAGAGCGGGGTCAGCGCATGCTGAGGGTCACAGTGCGCAGAAGTCTCCAACTGTGGCCTTCAGATGAGCTCAAGAACAGCGGAGAGAGCTTCATGGAATGGGTTTCCATGGCCGAGCAGCTCATCCAAGCCTTACATCACCAAGAGCAATGCAAAGCGTGGGATGCAGTGGAGTAAAGCAGCCGCCACTGGACTCTAGAGCAGTGAGACGTGTTCTCTGAGCGACCAATCACGCTTCAGTCTGACAATCACATGGACGAGTCTGGGTTTGGCCGTCGCCAGGAGAACGGGACTTGCCTGACTGCATTGTGCCAAGTGTAAAGTTCGGTGGAGGGGGGATTATGGGATGGGCTGTTTTTCAGGGGTTGGCCCCTTAGTTCCAGTGAAAGGAACTCTTAATACTTCACCAAGACATTTTGGACAATTTCATGCTCCCAACTTTGTGGGATCAGTCTGTGGATGGCCCCTTCCTGTCCCAGCATGACTGCGCTCCAGTGCACAAAGCGTCGGCCCATAAAGACATGGATGAGGAGTTTGGTGTGGAGGAACTGGACTGGCCTGCTCAGAGTCCTGAGCTCAACCCGATAGAACAGCTTTGGGATGAATTAGAGCGGAGACTGAGAGCCAGGCCTTCTCGTCCAACATCAGTGCCTGACCTCACAAATGAGCTTCTAGAAGAATGGGCAAAAATCCCCATAAATACACTCCTAAACCTTGAGGAAAGCCTTCCCAGAAGAGCTGGAGCTGTTAGTATGGACTCAGAATCCATACACTCATTAACAATGGGATGGCATTAAAGCTCATGTGCATGTAAAGGCAGGCGTCCCAAAACTTTTGGCAATATAGTGAATGTGTTTTCATTTTCCTGTTTTAATAGACCACCAGAAACAAACAGATGCCAGTTATTTCTGTAGTTTCACAAAAACAAAACGCTTTTAATTAGCACAACATGGAAAGGTGCTGTTATCTCCTGTCAATAGAAACCCCAGAAGCATGAATCACAGCTGTTATTATGGCTGATGCACAGGGAAAATCCTTCTTCAATATTTGAGCATGAGAGGAAATACAGCAGGTGAAGAGAGAGAATCACTCTCTCCTTTCTTCTCTCTCAAAGAGATTGATGGTTGAGAGCCGTGTTAAGTCTTTCCTTCTTTTTTGACGAAACTATTTTGAGCTAGTTTTTATGTCTACATAAGTTGCTTATATGCTGTACTATGAGTATGTATATGTATAAATACTATACAGTGTAATATTCATCCAAAAATGAAAGTTCAATGTCTGTTTATTCCCCCTCATGTTGTTGTTGTTGTTGTATGCTGTTATTTATTCATGGAACACACAGGAAAAGTCTTCACAGAGATCTTTTTGATGACAGTTTTTTATTGATCCCAGGCTGTCAAGCTCCAAAAAACACCATAAAAGTAGAAACTTCTGGCAGAGTCCTCTCTATGTTATGGGTCCTGCACACTGTGCGATTTTTCAAAAATCCTCTGCGAATGTTCCTTGTCAGACTGTACGAACATGATCGCCGCTGTAAGCCGTCACACTGTAAGATCTCAGTTGTCATGTCAGACTGCACGATAGTCAAGTCGCGCTAAAAACGGACACACACACAAGAAAACTTGTCCGGAGTTAAAGGGGGGGTAAGTGCTATCTGGTAACCGTTGTTGATATTTCAAATCACCAAAACAAACACGCCCATACCCCTAAAAGGGTCTCGCCCCTATTTTGATAGCTCCGCCCCACACATACGTAACCCAGGAGACGACTACGGCAGAATCTGTGTAACTAATCCTGGTTGAAAATTCAATGAAAAAGTCACCTCTTCATCACAAAAACACAAACCGTTCTCATGAACAACTCGATAGAACACGAGCCGACAGTCCAGCTAACGACATATTACAATCATGACCAGATTAGAGTTATAGCGATCACAAAACACAAACCGTTCTCATGAACAACTGGATAACGTTAGTATACAAGCTCGATAGTCCAGCTAACGACATATTACAATTATGACCGGATGGGTTATATAGATGTAAAGAGGAAGCAAACATATATTAGGAGTATAGTATCTTAGCTGTCGAACACATTTTGTGAGCTGATCTTGAAACCTTGAAACACTGAGGGGATTTAGATGCTCATACGGTGTGGAAAAGAACGGGTCTTTATCATCGCTGAGGTGAGACACAATACGATCGCAAATGGACAAACAAGCGAACATGACACACGAGCATAGTCAAGCAAAAGCAGCATATATTAGTTCTTTCTTGGCTAATGTCCGTCCTGTGTGAGTTTTGAAAAATGTTGGGTCTCTCTTTTCACCATAGACACGCCCCTTACCTGCTGATTGGCTCACTCGACAAGACAATAAACTAACTAACAAACAAGACAATAAACTAACAAACAAACAAGACAATAAACTAACAAACAAACAAAACAATAAACTAACAAACAAACAAGACGATAAACTAACAAACAAACAAAGACGATAAACTAACAAACAAACAAGACAATAAACTAACAAACAAACAAGACGATAAACTAACAAACAAACAAGACAATAAACTAACAAACAAACAAGACGATAAACTAACAAACAAACAAGACAATAAACTAACAAACAAACAATACAATAAACTAACAAACAAACAAGACGATAAACTAACAAACAAGACAATAAATAAACAAATAAACAAACAAGACAATAAACTAAAAAACAAACAAGACAATAAACTAACAAACAAACAAGACGATAAACTAACAAACAAACAAGACAATAAACTAACAAACAAGACAACAAATAAACAAATAAACAAACAAGACAATAAACTAACAAACAAACAAGACAATAAACTAACAAACAAACAAGACGATAAACTAACAAACAAACAAGACGATAAACTAACAAACAAACAAGACAATAAACTAACAAACAAACAATACAATAAACTAACAAACAAACAAGACGATAAACTAACAAACAAGACAATAAATAAACAAATAAACAAACAAGACAATAAACTAAAAAAACAAACAAGACAATAAACTAACAAACAAACAAGACGATAAACTAACAAACAAACAAGACAATAAACTAACAAACAAGACAATAAATAAACAAATAAACAAACAAGACAATAAACTAACACACAAACAAGACAATAAACTAACAAACAAGACGATAAACTAACAAACAAACAAGACAATAAACTAACAAACAAACAATACAATAAACTAACAAACAAACAAGACGATAAACTAACAAACAAACAATTCAATAAACTAACAAACAAACAAGACGATAAACTAACAAACAAACAAGACGATAAACTAACAAACAAGACAATAAATAAACAAATAAACAAACAAGACAATAAACTAAAAAAACAAACAAGACAATAAACTAACAAACAAACAAGACAATAAACTAACAAACAAACAAGACGATAAACTAACAAACAAACAAGACAATAAACTAACAAACAAACAATACAATAAACTAACAAACAAACAAGACGATAAACTAACAAACAAGACAATAAATAAACAAATAAACAAACAAGACAATAAACTAAAAAAACAAACAAGACAATAAACTAACAAACAAACAAGACAATAAACTAACAAACAAACAAGACGATAAACTAACAAACAAACAAGACAATAAACTAACAAACAAGACAACAAATAAAGAAATAAACAAACAAGACAATAAACTAACAAACAAACAAGACAATAAACTAACAAACAAACAAGACGATAAACTAACAAACAAACAAGACAATAAACTAACAAACAAACAAGACAATAAACTAACAAACAAACAATACAATAAACTAACAAACAAACAAGACGATAAACTAACAAACAAGACAATAAATAAACAAATAAACAAACAAGACAATAAACTAACAAACAAACAAGACAATAAACTAACAAACAAACAAGACAATAAACTAACAAACAAACAAGACAATAAACTAACAAACAAACAAGACAATAAACAAATAAACAAACAAGACAATAAACTAACAAACAAACAAGACAATAAACTAACAAACAAACAAGACAATAAACTAACAAACAAACAAGACGATAAACTAACAAACAAACAAGACAATAAACTAACAAACAAACAATACAATAAACTAACAAACAAACAAGACGATAAACTAACAAACAAGACAATAAATAAACAAATAAACAAACAAGACAATAAACTAACAAACAAACAAGACAATAAACTAACAAACAAACAAGACAATAAACTAACAAACAAACAAGACAATAAACTAACAAACAAACAAGACAATAAACTAACAAACAAACAAGACAATAAACAAATAAACAAACAAGACAATAAACTAACAAACAAACAAGACAATAAACTAACAAACAAACAAGACAATAAACTAACAAACAAACAAGACAATAAACTAACAAACAAACAAGACGATAAACTAACAAACAAACAAGACAATAAACTAACAAACAAACAAGACAATAAACTAACAAACAAACAAGACAATAAACTAACAAACAAGACAATAAATAAACAAATAAACAAACAAGACAATAAACTAACAAACAAACAAGACAATAAACTAACAAACAAACAAGACAATAAACTAACAAACAAACAAGACAATAAACTAACAAACAAACAAGACAATAAACTAACAAACAAACAAGACAATAAACTAACAAACAAACAAGACAATAAACAAATAAACAAACAAGACAATAAACTAACAAACAAACAAGACAATAAACTAACAAACAAACAAGACAATAAACTAACAAACAAACAAGACAATAAACTAACAAACAAACAAGACGATAAACTAACAAACAAACAAGACAATAAACTAACAAACAAACAAGACAATAAACTAACAAACAAACAAGACAATAAACTAACAAACAAACAAGACGATAAACTAACAAACAAACAAGACAATAAACTAACAAACAAGACAATAAACTAACAAACAAACAAGACAATAAACTAACAAACAAACAAGACAATAAACTAACAAACAGAGGGATTTGAAAAGTATCCGCTTGTTCTCATCATTTTCAATAATTGCATATCATGTCATATGTTAAGCTTTTACATACAGTTAATTCCCCTTATGAAAAATTATATATATACATTTTAAAGTATGAAATTTGCGTAATAATTAATAGGTTTGAAAAATTATATATATGCGTGTGTGTGTGTGCGTGTGTGCGTGCGTGCGTGTGTGCGCGCGCGTGTGTGTGTGTGTGTGTGTGTGTGTGTGTGTGTGTGTGCGCGCGTGTGCGCGTGTGTGTGTGTGTAATTTTTCGAACTTATTACTTATTATGCAGATTTCATACTTTAAAATAACATACTTAAGTCCGACCTGAATATAATATTTTCAGAGACTTAATTGCATGTTAATTGCAATTGATAATGCATTATATTTTCATTTACATGAAAAAAGTAGTTAGTCGTAGTGTTTCTGACCCAAACATCCTTTTATGTCTTTTCATAATTCTTTCTTGGCTAATGTCCGTCCTGTGTGACTTTTGAATAATGTTGTGCACTGGGCCTCTCTCTTCTCACCATAGACACGCCCCTTACCTGCTGATTGGCTACAAGTTTGTTATTCCACTCGGCCCGAGTCCTTTTTCTAAAATGGTTTTGAAATAACACTTACCCCACCTTTTCAATATCATCAATGAATGACGCGTTGGGTGACGGTGAGCTCCATTACACGCGGGACGGAAATGGAGTCTATAAAGAAATCTCTAGCGCTCGTTTTGGTCATAGTTTGTCTTGATAAACCGAGATATTTGACGGTCATCGTAGGAGAAGTCACACTGCAGGATTGTGTTGCAAATCTCCAGAATTTTGTCCGAGGTTAAATTTAATCGCAGCGCTCATTAATCGCATGCCGGTGAACATGTCAAACTAATGATCAAACACTTCAGATTTTAGCCGAGATCAGAGGAATCTTTTAGGATTTGCTAAATTTGTCTCAGAAGGCGTGCACCCGGCTTTATGAACAGACGTTCTCCCAGTAACGTTAATAGAACTTCATTAAAAATATTATATATACATCGTCCGTAGAATGTTTTTTTTTTCTGAAATGTTTTGATGTCTGGTGTGCGTCTAAAAGTTTTACTAAAACATTCAAAAGTAAAATTCTCATGATGTTTGAAGAATGATTCAGACACATTTCATATGCACTATTTTATGAGTGCTTTTAAATTGTTTTTAGACTTTTGGAGCTTGACGACTTGTGTCTCAGTGAGGACTGTGTGTGTGTGTGTTTGTGTGTGTGTGTGTGTGTGTGTGTGTGTGTGTGTGTGTGTGTGTGTGTGTGTGTGTGTGTGTGTGTATGTGTATGTGGGGGGGGATGTTGTGTGTGTGTGTGTGTGTGTACTTGTTTCTATTACATTGAGGGGACCAGAATGTCCCCACAATGTAATGTAAACTGAGATCAGCAGCCAGCGGTCTCCACAATGTGAATGGATTTATAAACGTACAAAATTGTTTTTTTGAAAATGTAAAAATGCAGAATGTTTCCTGGGATGGGTAGGTTTAGGGGCTGTGTGTGTGTGTGTGTGTGTGTGTGTGTGTGTGTGTGTGTGTGTGTGTGTGTGTGTGTGTGTGTGTGTGTGTGTGTGTGTGTGTGTGTGTGTGTGTGTGTGTGTGTGTGTGTGTGTGTGTGTGTGTGTGTGACAGAGTATGAATGTGTTTTTAAAACATTTAAAAAATAGTTTTGAATGTTCAAAGAACATAATGGGAACATTAGTAAAACAATCTTTTTTTTTTTTTAAATGATTTTTTAGATGACAAAAAATCATTTAAAAATCATTATTCATCTCTGTGGCTGATTCGAGCTCCATCAGTGTTTCCTGCTCTTGTTCTCCAGCGGTGACGTCT
>NC_090192.1:2254036-2324036 GCF_024679245.1 Pseudorasbora parva
GTGTCACGGTTCTGATGGGCGTGTCACTGGAGACTTGGAAGTAACGCCCACGGCTAGGATTGGATAAGATTTGCATATTTAATGAGCTTCAGCTTCAGTCAGTACATAAGGGATTGTTTTAAAAGCAGCACCGGAATGATTCCCTCAGAGGACTCGCAAACGCCTTTATCAAACAAACTCAATGATTTATCTCTCATCCACCCGCGACTTATTGAAATATTATTTCTGTATTACTTGGCCCGCCCGATCAGTGTGTGTATACATTTACATTTAAGCATTGAACAGATGCTTTTATCCGATGCGACTTACAACTGAGGAGTACAGGAAGAGATCTTTAATGAAGAGGTGAAGAAACGCAAAAAGTCCCTTAAATACAACGTTTTGGACATTACTCAGAGTAACATAATATAGGGAGGGAAAAGAGAAATGTATCTTTTTTAAAAATTGGATGATAAAATTAAGTATGTATATAAGCGCGAACCGCACACACACACACACACACACACGTGCCCTTCCTTTATAATGTGAACAACGCACATCAAGAAATGAATATTATTTCACTATTTGAGATTCACCAGCCTGTCGACTGGCTCAGGTTTTGGGAGCCCGTCTGGAACACACACACACACACACACAGGTCCGGGACGTTGGGCTTTGCGAGTCCTGGCCCATAAACATGTCCAAATCTGATCCCGAATCGCAATAAACCACAAATAAAGGATTCTTACATAATATGCGCACTGGCATATTTTATATTTTATTATATATTCAATTATGTTTGTATACAATGTGGGATATTTTTCTTTTTTCACATTCTAAATATATGTCAAATGTTTTTCATATTCTGGACGGACTGTTATAACGTAACACAGATCGACCTGCCAGAAAACCAGACGTACTTTATAAAGATTCAAAGGCCTCTCTCATATCTCCCTCACACACACACGCACGCACGCACGCACGCACGCACGCACGCACGCACACACACACACACACAAACACACACGTCTGTTTTTTTGACATATGGGGACATTCCATAGGCGTAATGGGATTTATACTGTACAAACCATATTTTATATCCCCTTACACTGCCACTAAACCTACCCATCACACACACACACACACACACACACACACACACACACACACACACACACACACACACACACACACACACACACACACACACACACACACACACACACACACACACACACACACACACACACACACACACACACACACTCTAAACCTACCCATCACAGGAAACATTCTGCATTTTTACTTTCTCATAAAAACTCCTCCTGTGTGATTTATAAGCCTTTTGTAAAGTGGGGCCATGGGTAATGTCCTCATATTTCACCCTCTCCTGTAATACCTGTGTCATACCCACGGCATTATACACATTTGAGTCCTCATATGTCACAAAAACATGCCCACACACACACACACACACACACTCACTTGTCTCTTCTCTCGCACTGCAGTTTTAATCAATGCTCCAGACGTTTGGTCACACGTGACGTTACTGTGCGGCTCAGAGAAGAGACTGATAGATATATAGATGAATAACTCCTGCAGTTGTGTGTGAGTACAGCGAGTACAGTTACCTGTGTTTGTTTGGGAGCCTGCGCTGCGTGTCCTCCTCCGGTAATCAATGGCGTTATCGATCGGTCATGTGGAGAGGTCATCGATTGATGAGGTGATGCAGACGGACTGAATGATTCATGAGCTCCTGTGCAGTGGACCAGAATAGTGCTCGCGAAAGAGAAAATCAAGAGACCGGCTCCTCATTAGTGCTCGCTAGGGCAAGATTTACTATTACTATTGCCTTGGGCCTTTAAAAACCCAACCGTAAGCATTAAAGCTCTCTCGCTTTCGAAGCATCTGATTGGACAGAAATCTCTATAGTGCAGGATGAGTCATCAGAATTTTTGTCCATTTTCCTGGAAGAAAGATGATCAATCTGCTTATTTTAGCAAACAGTTGTGGACTAAAAAGCCACAAAACTCTTGGATTTGATAGTGTCTTTAACCACCTACCCAAACATTATGTTCTAATGTTATTTCGAAATGTTCTCTAAACATTTAAAACATTCAGTTTATTGAATGTTTTAAAGGTGTCATGAACTGGCTTTTGTTATTTTTTTATACAAAAAAAAATATCTCTCTGTGAAATACTTGATTCTGATTGGTCAATCGCGCATTCCAGCGGTGTGTATTATGCCGCCTTCACGTGCTATCGGAAGTTTCCTACTTCCCGCTTCAGAAGTCGTGATTACGAGCTTGTTGTGTTCGGGCGCTTTGTTGTCGGAAAGAATGGAGGACGCCAGGTTCATACTTTTGTACGTCTTAGGAAAATGTTATTTTAACACTATAACCATTTCAGTCATTTATTATTCAGGAAAGTTAAAAAAGTAACATTTAAGGTACGGTGTAAACGGGCCTGACTCCGTGGTTTCCAGCAGCTTCCTGTTCTGCAGAATATAAAACAGAAATAAAAAAAATAATAACGTATACAAAACATTAGCAAACAAATACAGGCTAAAGAAATACAAATGACTGAAAACTACAATTCAAGACAATACGAACAGAACCAGGACATGAAGTAAGGGATAATGTCCACCAGCCGGTTGTTATCGCAGAATAAACCCCTCCAGAGTGATCAGGACCCCGAGGCGGAGCGGAGCATCACTCTGAAGGGGTTTATTCTGAGATAACAACCGGCTGGGTGGACATTATCCCGCTTATTACACGGCTACTAGTCTCAAATAAATTAGACACAAAATATTGTCTTGAGATTAAATATTTTATTAGCTCTTACGCAAAGCTTCCGCGAAGAAAAACAGTTCCACCTGCTTTAAGCCTTTATCTATTGCTGCTAAATGTTGAGAATGAATGCTGAAAGGGTTAGTTCAGCCAAAAATGAAACCAAGCCTCTGATTTACTCACCCTCAGGTCATTATAGGTGTTTATGACATTCTTCTGTCAGACAAATACAATCAGAGTTATATTTAAAAAGTCCAGGCTAACGTTAATCCCAGCAGTAGTTGTGTTTGAAGTCCATTAAATGCAGCTGTCCGTCAAATAACGTGCTCCACACGACTCCGATGGGTTAATAGAGCCTTCTGATTCCAATCGATGCGTTTGTGACAGAAAAATATCTATATTAAAAACGTTATAAAGGAAACCCGCCTTGAAGTCTTCCATTGTAACCCACGGCTGTTTAAGCACAAGATGGCGCCAGCGTTAAGCACAGAAGTAGTGCCGGTCAAGATAACTCGTAGTACCCGGATGAGTGGATGTATGATAAACACCTATAATGACTTAAAGGTGAGTAAATTATGGGCTTTGTCTCATTTTTGGGTGAACTAACCCTTTCAGCATTCATTTTCAACATTTAGCAGCAATAGATAAAGGCTTAAAGCTGTCTGGAGCTGTTTTTCTTCGCGGAAGCTTTGCGTAAGAGCTAATAAAATATTTAATCTCAAGACAATATTTTGTGTCTAATTTATTTGAGACTAGTAGCCGTGTAATAAGCGGGATAATGTCCACCCAGCCGGTTGTTATCTCAGAATAAACCCCTTCAGAGTGACGCTCCGCTTCGCCTCGGGGTCCTGATCACTCTGGATGGGTTTATTCTGCGATAACAACCGGCTGGGTGGACATTATCCTTTACATACTGTTGTCTGAGGTCAACTAATGACGTGTGTGTGGTTTTTACATTCAAAAACATCATAACTAATCAGTAATAGGCTGTTTTCTCCACTGGTTCTGATGGGCGTGTCACTGGAGACTTGGAAGTAACGCCCACGGCTAGGATTGGATAAGATTTGCATATTTAATGAGCTTCAGCTTCAGTCAGTACATGAGCGATTGTTTTGAAAGTATTTGTAGAAACTCCCACAGGACTCGCTAAACGTTTTTATCAAACAAACACAATGATTTATCTCTCATCCACCCGCGATTGATTGGAATGTTATATTTGTATTACTTACACCATAATATGCAAATAAAATCTTTGAAAATCTGACAATGTGATTTTCTGGATTTTTTTTCTCATTCTCTCTCATAGTTGAAGTGTACCTATGACGAAAACTACAGGTCTCTCTCGTCTTTTTAAGTGGGACAACTTGCACAATTGGTGGCTGAATAAATACTTTTTTGCCCCACTGTATTTAATACTTAGTATCTATTTTCATGCTACCAGTATTTATTTTTTTAAGACACTAGTATATGTCTAAAGGTTCTAGGTACTATGTCGTTAGGTACTAGCACTTATTCTTTAGCTTCCAGATCCTATTTTTTAATATTTTTCTGACTAGTCATAATATAAGACGAGTAAAATAGCAGATGTGACTAGCAAAATAAGAATAACTAGATACCAGTGTCTAATAAAAAAGTACTTAGTAGCATGAAAATAGATACTAGTACATTTTAAGGATTTATATGTAAAGTTGGCTTGCCATATAAAAAAGTATTAATGATCTATAAAATTGCAATTTTTTAACTACAACAAAATTGTATTGTTTGATATTTCACTACGTTGGAAAATCCAGCACGAAAAGCAACCATAGCAACATACTAAAAGCATTTGTTTCTATATGTTTCTGTTTTTGGTCATATACAGTAAGCTACAACTTCCTTTTTACACAAACATGTTGTAAGGATGCAGATATTCATAGACTCTACAGAAGACGTAGGTGTAAGAACTCCTGCCTCATGCTTCCTTTCGGCTCTTTCAGGGTACAGAGAGGGGTTTCTATGGAAACGCGGTCGAGATAACGGGCAGTTCCTCAGTCGCAAGTTCATTCTGTCTGAAAGAGAGGGAGCGCTGAAGTACTTCAACAAGCAAGACGTTAGTACACACACACACACACACACACACACACACACACACACACACACACACACACACACACACACACACACACATTTGTTTTTGTGAAATGTGGGGACATTCTATAGGTGTAATGGTTTTTATATCGTACACACACACACACACACACACACACACACACACACACACACACAGCCCCTAAACCTACCCATCACAAAAAAACTCCTCCTGTGTGATTTATAAGCCTTTTGTAAAGTGGGGCCATGGGTAATGTCCTCATATATCACCCTCTCCTGTAATACCTGTGTCATACCCATGTCATTATACACACAAGCCCACACACACACACACACACACACACACACACACACACACACACACACACACACACACACACACACACACACACACACACACACACACACACACACACACACACACACACACACACACACACACACACTCACTCACTCACATATACACACACACACACACACACACATATACATGCATACACACACTCACTCACACACACACACACACACACACACACACACACACACACACACACACACACACACACACACACACACACACACACACACACACACACTTTCAGATTGGTTCTCTAAATGTGCTGTTGTCCAGAAAGTGTGTGATTATATCTGAGTTCTGTTTTATCCTCCAGGCCAGAGAACCAAAGGCCCTGATGAGGATTGAGACCCTCAATGCCACTTTCCAGCCGGCTAAGATCGGGAACCCGTGCGGTCTGCAGATCACGTATCTCAGAGACAACAGCACCAGGAACATCTTCGTGTACCACGAGGACAGTAAGGTATCGCTCGGCTCCTAACACCTCATGAAGACGCCTCCTCTGGGTTGTGTGCATTTCACATTTACATTCATGACTCATGCCAGATGCTTTTATACAAAGTGACACAATTCATCATTAAGCTGCAATGCAGCCTCTGTGTGTCTCAAGGCCATATTTTGACATTTAAAATGTTTCAGTGAAAAAGTATGAATGTATGGCCTTTTTGGAGCTGGGGAAGACGATTGATTATTATTTTTATTTCACAGTCTGAACCGTTTGAATACAAACCCGATTTGCAAAAAAGTTGGGACATAGTCAAAATTGTGAATAAAAACAGAATGATGTGAAAGTTTCAAATGTCAATATTTTATTCAGAATACAACATAGATGACATATCAAATGTTTAAACTGAAAAAATTTATCATTTTGAGGGGAAAATAAGTTGATTTATTTTAAATTTCATGGCATTAACACATCTCAAAAAAGTTGGGAGCTCTTCTTTTTATATCAGTCTGCAGACGTCTGTGGACTGAGGAGACGAGCTGCTCAAGTTTAGGAATAGGAATGTTGTCCCATTCTTGTCTAATTCAGGCTTCTAGTTGCTCAACTGTCTCAGGTCTTCTTTGTCGCATCTTCCTCTTTATGATGCGCCAAATGTTTTCTAAGAGTGAAAGATCTGGACTGCAGGCTGGCCATTTCAGTGCCAGATCCTTCTTCTACGCAGCCATGATGTTGTAATTGATGCAGTGTGTGCTCTGGCATTGTCATGTTGGAAATGAAAGGTCTTCCCTGAAAGAGACGCCGTCTGGATGGAGCATATGATGTTCTAGAACTTGGATACACCTTTCAGCATTGATGGCCTTTCCAGATGTGTAAGCTGCCCATGCCACACACACTCATGAACCCCAGACCATCAGAGATCAGCTTCTGAACTGAGCGCTGAGAACGGCTTGGGTTGTCCTTGTCCTCTTTAGTCCGGATGACATGGCGTCCCAGTTTTCCAAAAAGAACTTGTTCTGACCATAGAACAGTTTTCCACTTTAGCTCAGTCCATTTTATATGAGCCTTGGCCCAGAGAAAACGCCTGCCCTTCTGGATCATGTTTAGATATGGCTTCTTTTTTGACCTGTAGAGTTTTAGCCGGCGACGGCGAATGGCGCGGTGGATTGTGTTCACCAATGTTTTCTGGAAGTATTCCTGAGCCCATGTTGTGATGTCCATAACAGTATCATTCCTGTATGTGATGCAGTGCCGTCTAAAGGTCTATGCACACTGAGTCCGATATTTTCGCATGTGTTTTTCCGTATTCTTGATCCGAAAAATTCGCCACGCACAGAGACCTTGAGTCCAATGCGAATTACGGACTCAGTGTGCAAAGGCCTTTAGGCCTGAAGATCACGGGCATCCAGTTTGGTTTTCTGGTCTTGACCCTTACGCACAG
Source organism: Pseudorasbora parva (assembly GCF_024679245.1). NCBI lineage: Eukaryota > Metazoa > Chordata > Actinopteri > Cypriniformes > Gobionidae > Pseudorasbora > Pseudorasbora parva. Next base: position 2,261,131 of record NC_090192.1, read on the forward strand.
AGATTGTTCCAGATTCTCTGAATCTTTGAATGATATTATGCACTGTAGATGATGATAACTTCAAACTCTTTGCCTTTTTCTCTGAGAAACTCCTTTCTGATATCGCTCCACTATTGTTCTCCGCAGCATTGGGGGAATTGGTGATCCTCTGCCCATCTTGTCTTCTGAGAGACACTGCCACTCCGAGAGGCTCTTTTTATACCCAATCATGTTGCCAGTTGCTCTAATAAGTTGCAAATTGGTCCTCCAGCTGTTCCTTATATGGACATTTAACTTTTCCGGCCTCTTATTGCTACCCGTCCAAACTTTTTTGGAATGTGAAGCTCTCATGAAATCCAAAATGAGCCAAAATTTGGCATGACATTTCAAAATTTCTCACTTTCAACATTTGATATGTTTTCTCTATTCTATTGTGAATGCAATATAAGTTTATGAGATTTGTAAATTATTGACAATTTGTACAGTGTCCCAACTTTTTTGGAATCGGGTTTGTATTTCCCCAGTGTGGTCATGCATGTAAACCTCTCAGATGTTAGGTTGTAATCTGAAGAGGAGCAGTGTGTTTGTGTATTTGGGTCATGTCTTGTGTGTGTACGCTGTTGTTGGTCAGTGCTTCTGCCACAAATACAAGCCAGTGGTTTTAGAGCTAAAAATGCTCTTCCTCTTTCATCTCACAAACATCAGTGATGAATATTTATCATTCCTCAGAAATAGAGACCAATCGTATTTTAACCCTGTCAAGTTTATTGACCCTTTTGGCAAAATCAAAATCTTTAAAACACATTGTACATATGTGTTTAAGGCTCATATTGTCTATTTTATCATAGCAGTTTATTGAATGTTTTAAAACTTGATTATCTGAACATCCCATCGTCTCATTCTTCAAACATTAATCGTAACAAATTGTACTTTTGAATGTTGTCTGAACAATCAGAAAAAACGCATTTAAAACACGTTAATGAACTATGTATAAATAATGTTTTTGGCTAACGTTTTGAGAACATTATCAAAAAGCAGATGACTTGATGAACAAATGCTCTATTAATGTTACTGGAAGAACATTTGTTCATAACTTTGAGAGAACCTGGCAACGGATGGTCTATTTTCATGCTACCAGTATTTTTTTTTATTCTTTAGCTGCTAGTTCCTATTAAATATATACTAGTACATTTTCTATTGTTACTACACTCGAAAAACAGGCCAAGGATTGAAAATGGACAAACCCAGTGGTTGGGTTAAATGTTTGCTCAACATGCTGGGTAGTTTTATTTAACTCAACTATTGTTTAAAAATTACTGTATTGCTTTCTTAAAATGAAACCAAAGTACAGGGAGTGCAGAATTAGGCAAGTTGTATTTTTGAGGATTAATTTTATTATTGAACAACAACCGTGTTCTCAATGAACACAAAAAACTCATTAATATCAAAGCTGAATATTTTTGGAAGTTTTAGTTTTTAGTTTGAGCTATTTTAGGGGGATATCTGTGTGTGCAGGTGACTATTACTGTGCATAATTATTAGGCAACTTAACAAAAAACAAATTTATACCCATTTCAATTATTTATTTTTACCAGTGAAACCAATATAACATCTCAACATTCACAAATATACATTTCTGACATTCAAAAACCAAACAAAAACAAATCAGTGACCAATATAGCCACCTTTCTTTGCAAGGCCACTCAAAAGCCTGCCATCCATGGATTCTGTCAGTGTTTTGATCTGTTCACCATCAACATTGCGTGCAGCAGCAACCACAGCCTCCCAGACACTGTTCAGAGAGGTGGACTGTTTTCCCTCCTTGTAAATCGCACATTTGATGATGGACCACAGGTTCTCAATGGGGTTCAGATCAGGTGAACAAGGAGGCCATATCATTAGATTTTCTTCTTTTATACCCTTTCTTGCCAGCCACGCTGTGGAGTACTTGGACGCGTGTGATGGAGCATTGTCCTGCATTAAAATCATGTTTTTCTTGAAGGATGCAGACTTCTTCCTGTACCACTGCTTGAAGAAGGTGTCTTCCAGAAACTGGCAGTAGGACTGGGAGTTGAGCTTGACTCCATCCTCAACCCGAAAAGGCCCCACAAGCTCATCTTTGATGATACCAGCCCAAACCAGTACTCCACCTCCACCTTGCTGGCGTCTGAGTCGGACTGGAGCTCTCTGCCCTTTACCAATCCAGCCACGGGCCCATCCATCTGGCCCATCAAGACTCACTCTCATTTCATCAGTCCATAAAACCTTGGAAAAATCAGTCTTGAGATATTTCTTGGCCCAGTCTTGACGTTTCAGCTTGTGTGTCTTGTTCAGTGGTGGTCGACTTTCTGCCTTTCTTACCTTGGCCATGTCTCTGAGTATTGCACACCTTGTGCTTTTGGGCACTCCAGTGATGTTGCAGCTCTGAAATATGGCCAAACTGGTGGCAAGTGGCATCTTGGCAGCTGCACGCTTGACTTTTCTCAGTTCACGGGCAGTTATTTTGCGCCTTGGTTTTTCCACACGCTTCTTGCGACCCTGTTGACTATTTTGAATGAAACGCTTGATTGTTCGATGATCACGCTTCAGAAGCTTGGCTATTTTAAGACTGCTGCATTCCTCTGCAATATATCTCACTATTTTTGACTTTTCTGAGCCTGTCAAGTCCTTCTTTTGACCCATTTTGCCAAAGGAAAGGAAGTTGCCTAATAATTATGCACACCTGATATAGGGTGTTGATGTCATTAGACCACGCCCCTTCTCATTACAGAGATGCACATCACCTAATATGCTTAATTGGTAGTAGGCTTTCCAGCCTATACAGCTTGGAGTAAGACAACATGCATAACGAGGATGATGTGGTCAAAATACTCATTTGCCTAATAATTCTGCACTCCCTGTATGTTTGAAATTAACATTTATTAACATGTTTAATAAATTAACATGATTAATACGTTTAATGAATAATAATTAAAAATAAACATTTAAATTGCTTATTAATAAATGTTCACCTTTGGATTATTATTGTTGCTGGCTCTAGTAATTATGTGTATGATTTTTGATTTCAAACCTATTTTGGGTTCATTTTAAGCCAGACATATAGTCATTTTAAACAATTGTTGAGTTAAATAAAACTGCCCAAACATTTAGCCCAACTGCTGGGTTTGTCTATATTCAACCCAACTTGGCTTGTTTTAACCCAGAATTTTTTAGAGTGTGGTTCTTATTTTTTAGTTACTAGTTCATGTTATTAGATACTGTACTACCATCAATAACAGACATTTATGACAGGAGATGAAGCTGAGGAATAATCCCAGTGTTTACTTCACCATGTTCATATACACTGTAAAAAAAAGACACATTTTGAAGTTTTGCAGTCCAATCGACTTGGATGTGTAAGTTATTTCAACTAAGATTATGTTTAACTGCCTTTAAAAAACGAGTTACATCTTGTCTAACTAATAAAAAAAAGTTTAACATTTCTTAACTTATTTTGATGTGTTAAAACAAGGTAAAAACACATGTCATAACTTATTGAACATATACTTTTTTACAGTGTAGTAATGTGTGTTAGACGCTCGTAACGATGCATGTTTGATCTCCTCATCTGAACTGCAATAGTAAAGCATTTCAAAATAAGAGTCCTGGTGTATTTCCAGCTCGTTTATAATTAAAAGTCACGCATTATATAAACATGTTTGGTTACACAATAAACTATATTTAATTCCATTCCCATTTAATTCATAGTCAGGAGGAAAGACTAAGAACAGTATTTGACACACTATTCAATAAAGTATCAGGGTTTTAATAGTTCACTAAAACCATTAAAAATACTTAAAATTAAATAAATTTTATCTGAAATTAAAAATAAACTTTAATTTATCTGAAGCTTTAGCTTAACCTGATATACTTACTAAAATAGAAATACAACACTATAAAAACTATTTAAAATACAAAGAAAAAACTGAATTGAGCTCTTTCGTGTATTTTTAATGTCAAAAACAAAATTATGTCAAAATGTGAGTTGTAATGTATTCAGTAACAGTCGGTTATGTAATGCTTAAATGCTCAAATAATGCTTTACAGTTTAACTAAACTCATTAGATTTGAGTCGACTAAACTAGACTAAAACAAACCATTCAGGAGACTAAAATATGACTCAAACTAATTAGCATTTTAGTCAAAAACGAAAACTAAATCAAAATTTGCTGTCAAAATAAATACTAGTACTAATACTAGTATATAATACTATAAATACCAATAAGTACTAGTAGCATGAAAATAGATACTAGTTTAAGGATTAAATGTTAAAATGGCTTGCCATATAATGAAAACTCTTATTAACGATCTATACTTCATCTTAGTAAGATGTGTCAACATTTAAACCTCGTAAAAGTGTTTTTGTAATATTTGTAGTGTTCGATATTCCACTGCGTTGAAATTTAATATTGAGTTTAAGCATTTACTCACATTTAAAAGTGAACAGATGAAATAATAGTCCGAAAATTTAACATTTATCGACCCTTTTGGCAAAATCTAAATCTTTTTGTGTGTTTTTTGTTCGAGTATCATATTTATGACTCTGATATAGTGAGAATATGGAGCTCAAAATATGCATTTGGTGCAGATGTATATATTCATATGGACAAAAAGTGATGAAATTTGGATGCTATTAATGTAAATAAATGAGATCTGTATAGCAGACACTCATATAAAATGCATTTAAATATCAATATCGGCCAATAATATGTATTAAGATGATATTTAAAAGCTTAGTTTGATTATCAAAGCTCTGTAGTTTTTAAAACATAATGACAGATGAACTAATATGATTGATAAAAATCAGTGCAGAGTTCACAACACAAAGGTTTTTACAGTCACGCTAAACACTTTTACATGCTTAAAGTCTAATCTATCAATCAGACGACTGAAGGGCTGGTGTGTGACAGCTTTATCAGTGAAGTTTAGGTCATTTGGAGGCTTAGAAATGTGCGTATGAAATATGATGGAGGGTTAGAACAACACAATAACTTGATTTACTGGAGGATCGGCTCGCAGAAGAGATGGAAAGATAATCTCCTCCTGTAAGACACATAATAAACTCTCTTACTGTCGATGCATCACACACATATTCAAATGCAATTATTCTCCAACACATCTTTTATGTTGCATGACAAGTTGGTCTCAAGCATGTTAATGAAGTGTTAGTTCAGCCAAAAATGAAATGTCTGTCATTAACTCCTCTCCCTAATGTCGCTCCACACCCGTAAGACCTCCGTTCATCTTCACACACAGTTTAAGATATTTTATATTTAGTCTGAGAGCGTATGCAAGTGTATGCACACTATACTGTCCATGTCCAGAAAGGGAATAAAAACATCATCACAGTAGTCCATATGAGACATCAGTGGGTTAATTAGAGTCTCTTGAAGCATCCAAAATACATTTGGGTCCAAAAATAACAAAAACTACGACTTTATTCAGCATTGGCTTCTCTTCCGCGTTTGTGTTCAATCCTCAAATAAAGATTCAAACGGTTATGAATCAGTGAATTGATTCATGATTCGGATCGCGTGTCAAACTGCTGAAATCACGAGACATTGGCGATCCGAATCATGAATCAATTCACTGATTCATAACCGTTTGAATCTTTATTTGAGGATTGAACACAAACGCGGAAGAGAAGACAATGCTGAATAAAGTCGTAGATTTTGATATATTTTGTTTAAACACAACGGTTGAGTTGTTTTAGCCCTGCAGTTGGGTTAAATATTGCTTTAGACAACCCAATTGCTGGGTTAGTCCATTTTCAACTTAACTTGGGTTTTAGTCCAGCATTTTTTAGAGTGTAATAAATAATAATAAGATCTGAGATATCAGTAGATGTGATGTGTTTCTGTTTGTGTGCGTGCAGGAAATGGTCGACTGGTTCACTGCGATCCGGGCCGCACGGTTTCATTACCAAAAGGTGGCATTTCCTGGAGCTAATGATGAGGACGTATGTCAATCCAATTTCTTCCAGCAACTTACACATAAAAATGCGTTATGATTGTGAATGCATGCACTAAATCATGATCTTCACACACACACACACCTTGTCATTTACACACTGCAGTTCAGTATTTTAATCTTGTTAATACTTAAGAAACTAAATTACAAGATATTTGGAACAAGAGGTATTTTTGGAGAGGCTTTATAAGTGCAGAAAAACAAGAAAAAAATATTGAATTAAAATAAATGATTTAACGACAAGTCATTAACAAGTGTGCGTGTGTGCGTGTGTGTGTGTGTGTGTGTGTGTGTGTGTGATTCAGCTGGTACCCAGACTGACGAGGAACTTCATGAAGGAAGGTTACATGGAGAAAACAGGCCCACGGGTGAGTGTCTCTTCATAATCTTCATCATCATCATCATCATCGTCATCTTCACGTCATGATGCTTTTAACCCTCAAAACACCTTCATTTAACCTTCTTTGCACTGTAAAAAAAAAATGTCAGGCCCCAATTGAAAATGTTCTAGTGACTGATCACATCTAAATGGCCAACACATTTTCTAGATGTGATCAGTCACTAGAACATTTTCATGTGGAGGCCTGAAGTTTTTTTACAGTGTAGTCCTTCGTGGACACTTGGGCGTGAGGGTCTGATGTGTAATCCCAAAAAAATGTTTTTATAAATATTATATCAATATGTTCAATAATATAAAAACTATTAATTTATGTGTTTTTTTTTGTTGGTATTTTTTTAATGTATTTATAACTAAAAGTACCATATTTTTAATGTAAAATATATCTATTTTATATATAATCTTTTTATATATTTAATATTAATTTAACCTCAGTAAAAAACAAAACAAAAAAACGATTCCTGTATGTTCGGAGAGCGAAACCTATAAATGTGATGCCTTTGGTGACATCTGGTGACCAATGTTGGTATAAAAGTAAACTTTTTCAGGAGCCACTAGATGGCAATTATAGGACCCAATGGCTGCATTAAACATCAAGGCTGAACTTAATAAACCAATGTTTCAACAAATTTAACCTCTTAAAGGTGCACTATGTAGTATTTTTGCAGTAAAATATCCAAAAACCACTAGGCCGGTGTTATATATTGTGTTCAGTTGAGTACCTACAATATCCCAGAAGTTTCCAACTATTTGTAAATTGTGAGAAAATTGCTATTTTAACTGAGGACCGGGACGTTTCAGCATAGCGTCTGAGCGAGTCGCCTGTCAATTGCGTCATATCTGCGCTACCCTCGGTTTCGGCTTTTATTTGGCAGGAGCGCTTTACTCTTAGCAGTGTGAACAAGTGAACGCACGGAGTAACGTCATAACATCGTTTTGAACACACTTAAATGTATCTAATATGATAAACAGAGCTGCTTTACCTCATAATCATAACCGGAAGAGCGGATCAGTGCAGGCGCCCGGCGAATGTCTCCCGTCCCGTCATAATAAAAGTCCCGGTATTCGCGAGGCGGGTGTGTGTTTAACAATCGCTCCAGCAGCCGTGCTCGGGTCCATAACACTCGGTCCTGCTCTGCTTCACACTACAGTAACGTTAATAACCGCATGCATGAATGTGATTTCTGCCCGAGTCCTATTTTCCACCGGCTGTGATGAGAAGACCACATCTCCCAAGATGCTGCGCTCACACTTTGCGTCATCAAACTACGCCTTTGTTTTGAATAGGCGCCCTCCAGTGGACGGAAAGTTGCATAGTGCACCTCTAATTTTTACATTTTATCACAAGTTAAAATTGTAAATTTGAAAAAAAAACACATCTTTGTTATTTTAGACTAAGCAAACATGCCATAACATGCTTCATCCGGACAGCCATGCGTTCCTGTTGTGCTCTTCTCATGTCACTCTTTCTTGCATCTGAAGTGAAATGAATATTGCGTATGCTTTCCTAGCTGTGTTTGAGGTGTAATAAGGCAGATATTGTTGTCATTGTTTCAGCACACTGAGGGCTTTAAGAAGAGATGGTTCACCATGGACGACCGCAGGCTGATGTACTTCAAAGATCCTCTGGTCAGGAAAACCTCATATTTACTCTTGGGTTTAATTCTGGTTAAATTCCCTTTCCAAAGTTTTTGTTGTGTAACTCTCGACCTTTACATGCGTATGCCATTTACTATTTATTTAAAGGAACACTCCAACGTTTTTAGAAATAGGGCTTATTCAACTCCTTTTCCTACATTTGCATATGTGGGCAAATGCATTTTTGTCTCAGTGCATGCATTGTTTTAGTTTGGCAGGGTCGCAATTAGCTTAGCTTAGCATAATGAATGGAATCCTATGTTTCCAGATAGCATGTCCCAAGTATAAGTGATCCAAAAAAACACGCCTAATTACTTCTTGTGGCCTGCGTATTCTGACAATTAGCGATAATCCTTTAGGTGAGTGTATTATATTATATTACTGATGTGTTGTAGGATGCGTATGCGCGAGGCGAGGTGTTTATCGGCAGTAAGGAGAACAGTTATACGGTGCTGTCCGGCCTGCCGCCGGCGACCCAAGGTCAACACTGGAAGTTCGGCATCACCATAGAAACGCCCGACAGGAAGTTCCTGTTCGCCTGTGAGACGGAGGCGGAGCAGAAGGACTGGATTGCTGCCTTTCAGAGAGTCGTCAACCGGCCCATGATGCCGCAGGAGTACGCAGGTACATACACACACACACACAAACACACGCACACTATCTCTCACACACACATGCGCACACACACATGTGCACACACACACACACACACACACTCTCTCTCACACACACATGCGCACACACACACACACGCGCACACACACTCTCTCTCTCACACGCACGCACACAAACGTTATAAGCCATCTTTAAATTAAATACATATAGACCGCGTTTACTAAACTATTGATTGGGACAGACAAAATTACGGAAATCACTGAGTTATTTACCGTGGCTATAGTGTAGGGGTAAGACACGTCATCAAGTTTTGACGCAAATCGATAAGAATTCAAGCCAGTTGAAAGTGAGTGTGCAAGAGAGAAAGTGTGTCTGCGTGTGAGAGAAAGAGAGTGTGTGTGTGTGAGAGAGAGAGAGTGTGTGTAAGTGTGTGTGCAAGAGAGAAAGTGTGAGTGTGTGTCTGTGTGTGTGAGAGAGAGAGAGTGTGTGTGTGTGAGAGATAGAGAGTGTGTGAGAGAGAGTGTGTGTCTGCATTTGAGATAAAGGCAGTTTGAATCTGCCTTTTGCCGAACTTGCTCTAGTCCCTTTTCCCATCCCATATCAGATCGGAAAGGCATTTACTTTAAATAAAAATTTAGAAAATATTAGAAAAGTGTAAATAAGGCATCTAAGGTGTTACTTGGTTAGGGGTAAACAGATATGAGCTGAATTAGAGATGATAGAAGTGACTGGGTCCAATATCATTGGTCGTAAAAAGTGGGTGGGACTTGTCCCTCACACACACTGTGGTTCCGATGCTCATGCACTGGTACCTATATTACCCATTACACACACACACACACACACACACCATCACAGGAAACATTCTGCATTTTTACTTTCTCCAAAAAACTGCTCCTGTATGATTTATAAGCCCTTTGAAAAGTGGGGACATGGGTAATGTCCTCATATTTCACCCTCTCCTGTAATACCTGTGTCATACCCATGGCATTAAACACATTTGTGTCACAAAAACATGCCCATACACACACACACACACACACACACACACACACACACACACACACACACACCCTCAGTGAGAGTTGATGAGTTCATTAACACACTCCTTCATTTCTCTCTGCAGTCGAGGCTCATTTCAAGCACAAGCCTTGATGCGGCCGAAGATGGACCGGATGGTCAGTTCTGACCTCGACACACACACACACACACACACACACACACATATACTCGCTCCGGGACCTGGAGTGTGTGTGGACGCGTCTCCAGAGCCGCAGCTCATGAATGTCACTGTGTGTTACCAAAGCAGACATCCTGTGTCAGCCGAGCTGCTGTACAGATATATGGCATGTGAATGTTGTCCATCGCTCTTAAACTAACATTAATCTGTAAATCACGTCCTCTGCGGTTCCACTGATGCTATTTATTGGATTATCCAAGCAGAGGCTGCTGTGAAGAGTCGTGGAGCTACACCGCAAACTATCCGTTATTACTCAGTGTGTGTGTGTGTGTGTGTGTGTGTGTGTGTCTTGTTTTGCAGTGCACATATCTAAACAGGCCTGAGAAGCAACAGGACATGAGGTTTCCTCCAAAAGGATCATTTTTTGGATTAAGCTCATTTCCAGGCAGATATTTGTTCATGTTTGAAGCATAAACTCACTTCATTCTCACTAATATCTCCAGGAAATGATTTAAGAGTGTTCATATTTATACGAGAACTCTGTGTGTGTGTGTGTGTGTGTGTGTGTGTGTGTGACAGGTAGGTTAAGGGGCAGTGTAGGGGCATAAAATATACAGTTTAAAAACCATTATGCCTATGGAAAGTCCCCATAAAACATGGAAATGTGTGTGTGTGTGTGTGTGTGTGTGCATGTCTATGTGAGTGTGTATGTGTCTGTGTGAGTGTGTGAGTTTTCGTCTGTGTGTGTGTGTATATCTGTGTGCATGCCTATGTGAGTGTGTATGTGTCTGTGTGTGAGTTTTCGTCTGTGTGTGTGAGAGTGTGAGAGTGTGTGTGTGTGTATGTATCTGTGTGCATGTCTGTATGAGTGTGTGTGTGTGTGTGTGTAAGTTTTTGTGTGTGTGCGTGCGTGCGTGTGTGTGTCTCTGCGTGTCTGTGTGTGTGAGTTTTCGTCTGTGTGTGTGTGTGTGTTTGTGTGTGTGTACATATCTGTGTGCATGTATTTGAGTGTGAGTGTGTATGTGTCTGTGTGTGAGTTTTTGTCTGTGTGTGTGTGTGAGTGTGCGTGCATGTCTATGTGAGTGTGTGTGTGTGTGTGTGTGTGTGTATCTGTGTGCATGTCTGTGTGTGTGTACGTGTGTGTGTGTATATCTGTGTGCATGTGTGTGTGCGCATGTCTATGTGAGTGTGTATGTGTCTGTGTGTGAGTTTTCATCTGTGTGTGTATCTGTGTGCATGTCTGTGAGTGTGTGTGTGTTTGTGGTTGTGTGTGTGTGTGTGTGTGTGTGTGTGTGTGTGTGTGTGTGTGTGTCTGTGTGTGTGTGTGTATCTGTGTGCATGCCTATGTGAGTGTGTGTGTGTGTGTGTGTGTGTGTGTGTGTGTGTGTGTGTGTGTGTCTGTGTCTGTGTCTGTGTGTGAATGTGTGTGTGTGTGATTGAGTGTGTGTATGTGTGTTATTTCCAGGCAGATATTTGCTCATGTCTGAATCATAAACTTATTCTCACTAATATCTCCAGGAAATGTCTTTCTTCATATATTTTCACTATAGCAAACAAGACAAACATACTGAGTAATAATATTTTTTTGGTTCATATTAAAGACTCTGATATGATCAATAATCATCTCATATATACTACACAGCACCTGTGTTGTGTGTGCGGGGTAAACTGTGTCAGATGAGCATCATGAGGGTTTATATTTCTCCAGCAGGGGGCAGCAGATCCCAGATCAACACGCATGCGCCATCAGCTCCTGATGCACAACAGAGCTGATATTAATCATAAATCGGCTGATATTTGGCCAAATGGAGATTATCTGCTATTAAAACCATTGCCAGTTCCCCTCATCTCAGTCAGGAGGTGTTCAAATATGATTTTATCGAGTGAGTGAATATGTATTTAATTTAAGGAATCTCATTTGCTGCCATTAAAATGCATTGTGTATGTATATATCCTGCTTTATGAATATCAGCGATTAAAAGACACATGAGTGTGTGCTTCCTTCATACACAACACCCTTACTTTCATCCAGACTACATGTGTTGACTTTGAAGGGAGCATTCCACAGGTTTTCTATAATAGATATGAATGTTTAGATGATAATAATGAGACTCTCATCCTCTTGTTCAGGTTATGATGATGATGATGATGATGATGATATCCAGGTGTTTTTCTTCTGATTTGTTTTTAATGTAGCTAATGTTTATTACCTATGATGTATCAATATACCATAAGCAGAGCGGACAGTCCGTCATTATCTTAAAATAAACGAAAGAAAGTTGACCAGGGCTTTATGTTGGGCTAATGACCGTCTGATTGAACATTATCCTGCTTATTATGCGGCTAATTATGAATAAATACATGGACATGAAATATTGTGCGTTGAAATGGTTTAGTTTGAAGAGAATCAGCGATGATACACACTCTGTGCTGCTCTTTTGGTGTTCGATTATTCTGGTCTGAAAAGCATTTGCATATTTTTGGACTAAAAAAAAGTCCTGTTGAGTTTAAAATGAATCAAAGCACATGTTTATTCTGAAGGCAAGAGTCAGACAAGAGAAGTAATCTGAGGGAACTTCAGAACGGATTCACTACAGATCAACGTGTGTGACAATAGAGTGATCAGAAGAAACAGTGCAATATCAAGACTAGAGTGTGTGTGTGTGTGTGTGTGTGTGTGTGTGTGTGTGTGTGTGTGTGTGTGTGTGTGTGTGTGAGAGAGAGAGAGAGAGAGAGAGAGAGAGAGAGAGAGAGAGAGAGAGAGTGTGTGTGCGAGGGAAAGTGTGAGAGAAAGTGTGTAAGTGTGTGTGCAAGAGAGAAAGTTTGTGTCTGCGTGTGAGAGTGAGTGTGTGCAAGAGAGAAAGTGTGTGAGAGTGTGTGTCTGCGTGTGAGAGAGTGTGTGTGCAAGAGAGAAAGTGTGTGAGAGTGTGTGTCTGCGTGTGAGAGAGAGCGAGAGTGTGTGTGAGAGAGATAGAGAGTGTGTGTGAGAGAGAGTGTGTGTGTCTGCATTTGAGATAGAGTGAGTGTGTGAGAGACTGATAGCGTGTGTGAGTGTGAGATAGTGTGTGAGAGCGTGTGCGTGTCTTCATGTGAGTGTGAGATAGAGTGTGTGTGTGTGTGTGAGAGAGAGAGAGTGTGTGTGTGAGAAAGCGTGTGCGTGTCTGTGTGTGAGATAGTGTGAGTGAAAGTGTGTGTGTGTGAGAGAGAGAGTTTATGTGTGTCTGCGTGTGAGATAGAGTTTGTGTGTGTTTGCATGTGAGTGAGAGAGAGTGTGTGTGTGTGTGAGAGAGAGAGAGACAGTGTGTGTGATAGAAAGTGTGTGAGAGAGCGTGTGCGTGTCTGCACGTGAGTGTGTGAGAGAGCGTGTCTGCGTGTGAGTGTGAGATAGTGTGTGTGTGTGAGAGAGAGAGTGTGTTTGTGAGAGAATGTGTGAGAGAGTGTGTGTGTGTTTGTGAGAGTGTGTGTGTGTGTGTGTGCATGTAAGAGTGAGAAAGTGTGTGTGTGTGAGAGAGACAGAGTGTGTGAGAGAGACAGTGTGTGTGTGTGTGTGTGAGAGAGAGACACCGTTGCCTGACCTGATGCATTCCATGCACTGCCTTCCTCTCCATCAGCCTGGCTCCACTGCCCCGTGGAACTCTGGGTAAGTCAATGTTGGTTCTGTCTGGCTGCTTGTTGTCATTGGCGTCTGGGCTGTGCAAGTGAAGTCGGGACACACACACACACACAGCAGGAGGCTGTTTGCAACCCAGCAGGAAATCATTAAATTAAGGTGGAGTCGCACAAGCACTGGACATCCTATTTACCTCACAAGACTGATCCAAGAAGCTCAAGTCGCCTTTATTAATAAAGCGCTCTTCAGTACCGGTCGTTTTAAAGCAGCTTCTCAGTGTGAACAGGAAGATAATGCGACAGAATTTGTGGCATATTAACACAGTGTAGGAGTATTTTTCTGGCAACATTGCAGGTCTTAAGTCATTGTTAGATGAATAGATATTCGTGAGATCATTCGAAAGATTGGAGTCGTCACACCAGAGACGGGTTTATTGAGGATGTCGTGTCGATGCAGCGTTTACAGGACGAGTTTAATCGACATGCAGACACTCCAGGACAGACATCTCCAGGATGAGCTGGTCACATCCAGGTCCAGCATCTGATCCGAGTTTAATCGACGAGGACGAGTTTAATCGACATGCAGACACTCCAGGGCAGACACTCCAGGATGAGCTGGTCACATCCAGGTCCAGCATCTGATCCGGATCCGGCCGACTGCAGTGAACCTCGGGATAAGCAGAGAGACTGACATTAGCGTAGATGCCACTCTTCTGATGTATTTGATCATGTTCTGTGTGTGTGCCATAGTAAAGAGATGCGGAGATGCGTTTTAGTCTAGATTTAAACTGACAGAGTGTGTCTGCTTCCCGAACAATGCTAGGAAGACTGTTCCAGAGTTTAGGAGCTAAATAGGAAAAGGATCGACCGCCTGCAGTTGATTTAGATATTCTAGGTATGATCAACTGGCCAGAGTTTAGAGACCGCAATAGACTGATGGAGTATAATGTGTTAAGAGCTCGCAGTAAAAAGCAAGATTTTAAAATCAGCCTCATAGAGACGACACACCAATCACAGCACACATGCTAATCAATACAGAAAACAGAAAAAGGGCTGTGTTTGATGAGGGCATGAATCCCTGTTATAGAAAAGCAGCATATTTTATCATGAATTGAGTAAATTAATTTTTCCCCTAACATGAAAATCTAAAATGTTTTGAAGATGCATATTTTCTGTCCAAGTTGTCAGGCATATTATAGTTTGGATATTCCATATCAATATGACATATTATGATTCAATGACTCACTCATAAGAACAGTTTCGCTGAAATGAATCGGTTGAGTGAATGATTCAGTGACTCACTCATACGGTTATGCGGTCATACAGTTTGGCTGAATGAATGAAGTGAATGAGTGAGTCATTGAATCAATCATGCAACTGATTCATTAATTCAGCGAAACCCTATATGAGTGAGTAATTGAATCAATCAGGCAATCGATTCACTCATTGAGCGAAACAGGAAAACCATGTTTATGAGTGAGTCATTGAATCAACCATGCAACTGATTCATTCATTCAGGATAACCGTATTTATGAGTGAGTCATTGAATCAACCATGCAACTGATTCATTCATTCAGGATAACCGTATTTATGAGTGAGTCTTTGGATCATTCACCTCAACCGATTTAATTAATTCAGCGAAACCATATTTATGAGTGAAAGCCAGGAGATCGCCTGAAATCAGTCAGTATTGAGAGAGAAACCCTGCCCACTATAAGTACTAATTGATATCAGCTGCTTTAGTCCTAATTTATGGCCTATAAAGGGCATTCTCATTACACAGGAGGCACACAGGAAAGACTTCATGATGGGTAAAAGCAAAGAACTGTCTCAAGATCTTCGTAATCTTATCGTTGAAAAGCATCTTGATGGGAATGGTTAAAGGCGCATTTCCAGAATGCTGAATGTTCCTGTGCGCACTGTGGGGGCCATTATCCGGAAATGGAAAGAGCATCAGTTCACCAAAAACCGGCCACGATCAGGTGCTCCACGTAAGATCCCTGTCCGAGGAGTCCAAAGAATAATCAGGAGAGTTCTCCAGAGCCAAGAACCACTCGGGCAGAACTTCAGGAAGACCTTGCATCAACAGGTGCTGTTGTTTCAAAGAGAACTATAAGCAATGCACTGATCCGCCATGGCATCCATGAACGCTCAGCACGCAAGACTCCATTGCGGAACAAAAAGCATGTTGATGCGCGATTAAAGTTTGCGAAAGAGCATTTGGAGAAGCCTGCGGATTATTGGGAGACTATAGTTTGGTCAGATGAAAGCAAAATTTAACTTTTTGGCAGTCATTCTACACACCATATTTGGAGAAGAAATGGCACTGCCTACCGCAAGAACACCATACCAACAGTTAATTTTGGGGGTGGAACCAACATGGTTTGGGGCTGCTTTTCAGCAAGGGGTACTGGCAGACTTCATATTATTGAAGGCAGGATGAATGGAGAAATGTACCGGGGCATTCTGGATAAAAATCTACCAGAAACCTGAAAATTAAAAGAGGGTGGACCTTTCAGCAAGACAATGATCCCAAACACAAGGTCAAGGAAACAATGAAGTGGTTTCAAAAAAAATAAAATCAAGTTGCTTGAATGGCCCAGTCAATCACCTGACCTAAATCCCATAGAACATCTATGGAGAGAGCTGAAGATCAAAGAACCTTCAAGATTTAAAGACCATTTGTGTGGAAGAATAGGCCAGAATCATTCCTGAGCAATGCAGACGACTGGTCTCTCCATTCAAGGGGTGTCTAGAAGCTGTAATCAACAACAAAGGCTTTCGATTAAGTTAAATTAAATAAAGTGTGTTCAATACTTATTCCCTATTTATTATGACTCAACTTGTGTACTTAAATGTTCTGATTTCTTTGTATAAATTCAATATTTGGCTTGATGTCTACAAAATTTTGTGTCAATAGTCCACTTAGAAATCCCCTTACTGATAAAAATGCTGATGTGTCAAATACTTATTTCCCCCGCTGTATGAGTGAGTCAATAGTTGATTCAATGACTCACTCATAAATATGGTTATCCTGTTTCGCTCAATGAGTGAATCGATTGACTGGTTGATTCAATTACTCACTCATATAGGGTTTCGCTGAATTAATGAATCGGTTGCATGATTGATTCAATGACTCACTCATTCATTTCATTCATTCAGCCAAACTGCATGACCGCATAACCGTATGAGTGAATCATTGAATCAATCACTCAATCGATTTATTCATTCAGTAAAACCGTACTCATGAGTGAGTCATTGAATCATTCACTCAACCGATTCATTCAAAAGCATGGATTCATTCGGGAATGAGAGCTGTTCTGAGATTTTGTTTTCACTGGTGAAGCAGAAACAGACAAAGTAACTGCCAATGTGAATAAAATGTACGTTTATGTGTTAGATTGAGCTCTGACTTTTCATTTCTAACACTTCTAATGTGTGTTAGGTTGTCTTTTATCAATTGGTCTCTTTAATGGCTTTTTTTTTTGGTCATTGTTTATGACTCTTCTGATAAAGATCACATTTATCACTGTCCATTTTTAAGACCCAATAATGTCAAGCAAACAAAATGATATGTGCTGTACATGTCAACACTATTTGCAGTCTCCATTTTGAGATCATCAATGTAATAAAATGTATTGAAAGGAAAATAAGTCCTAGTCCACCCACACCCATCTGCTTTGAAATCACTGGCTCATTTCCACAGCATGAAGAACTTATTCTCTTACCCTGCTCTCAATTTATGCATTTTCTGCTGCTTTTGTTGCTGTTTACCCAAATAGTGGAGCGTAGCGTCTGATCTGGTGCTCTTCTCTCATGTAACGGCAGTGGTAATGATTTTCTGCTTTGTATTTGTTTTGTTCCCTCCTTTAATTAATGCCTCTTTTATAATGGAAACAAAGAGCCCTTTGAGACGCTGTCATTCAGAATCAGAATCTCTCTCTCTCTCTCTCTCTCTCTCTCTCTCTCTCTCTCTCTCTCTCTCTCTCTCTCACTCTCTCTCTCACTCTCTCTCTCTCTTTCTCCTTTGTGAAGGCTCTGTTTTATAGCATCTCTCCAATGTTTAGATTAAGCATCGTCTCGGACCTAGTTATCTCACTAGCTCAAGGCCTTTCTCATCAGTAAAGACATCAGGCGGTATTGCACATTCATTCATTTTACATTTTAATTGCATTTAGCAAAAAAAGACAAATCCATGACTGCATTTAAATAGCTTATTGAATATTGACGACAGAAATCAGTCTATTGCATCTCAGTAAACAAAAAAACAAAACAAACAAAAACACTTTTATCCAGACCATAGTATGAACAAAAAAAGATTCATAATTGAAAAGTGAACCCAAAATTGTAACACTTTAAAATAAGATTACATTTGTTAACATTAGTTAATGCATTATTACAAACTGACAATGAAAATGCTTCTAAAGCATCAGTCAGTGGTCATTTAAACATTACTAAAACTCAAAGTTGTATTTGTTAACATTTGGTAAGGCACTTTACAAAACAAAGATTAATAAATGCATTTATATATGCATATATATATATATATATATATATATATATATATATATATATATATATATATATATATATATATATATTGCTCATTGTCAGCTAATGCATTAACTAAAACACTGCAAAAAATAAATAAAATTCTTACTTAGTATTTTTGTCTTGTTTCTAGTCCAAACATTTAAAAATTCTTAAAACTAGAAACATTTGCTAGACAAGCAAAAGTAATTGTCTTGTTTTGGGAAAAAATAAAATAAAATAAATAAGATAAATAATCTGCCAATGGATTGAGAAAAATAATCTTAATTCAAACAGAAAACTAGATTATTTTTCTCACCCCATTGGCAGATTATTTATCTTATTTTAAGCAAAAACTCTCTTCATTTTGAGTTATTTTTCCCAAAACAAGACAATTACTTTTACTTGTCTAGTAAATTTTTCTTAATGTAAGAATTTTTGGATATTTCGACTAGAAACAAGACAAAAATACTAAGTAAGAAAAGCATTTTTTTGCAGTGTGTCAACAAATGAAACCTTTGTAAAGTGTTTCCAGAACATCTAAAGGTCAAAATGATCATAAAAGTCTATGAAATGCCAAGATAAAACATCTGAAAGTATCAGTATGCGTCCTCATACGCCACATTGTCCCACGATTGTCCCGATGGCATCAGGGCCGTGTTAAAGTTGTGTAAACCGGTTGCTCCCAGTTTGCACCGGGGCTATGAGATGGACTGGCCAAACTGTTGAGGACGGGAGTCACGTATGATCTTCTGGACGAGTGGAAGTACGGATATTGATAAATGCCAGCGGGATACCCGGAAAATGTGGTGAAGTACGTCGAGTTCTGCATGTCGGGACAGTCACTCAGTTCAGATTGGGTCGGCGACCCGTGAGAGTCTCCATAATGAGAAGGACTCAATTGTTCTGTTTTAATGAGCGGCCTGTGATGGCTGGAGTTATGTGAGGATGTAGACGCTGACCCGGACGCCTTGTTCCATGCCGAAACGCTGCCATGATGGTGATAGGACGCGCTGAAACAGCCGTTGTTCTCACCGGGGCCGTTTAACGGCAAATACTGATCAAACTCACGCACGTCGAACGGGCCCATGCTGCCAATAACATCGCTGCTGAGCTCCGATATGTCCACGTTGCTGAAGTCGATGTTCTGTCTTGGGTTTTCCGTCGCACGCTTCGCGCTCTGATGCTGATCGGACTTCGGGGTGGTTGGAGGTGTCGGCGGGCCGTGTGCTTGAACTGGGTTGGAAACATCAAAAATGAATTGTTGGGTTGAGTTAGAAGCATAGCTGTCGACCGATATATCAACCATATTTTAATGAATGTATTTGGGTTAATTCATCAATATTAAATTATCTTTTAGGCAATTCCATCTGGGATTGAAACATCAAATATGTTTTGTTGGGATGAAAAAATAAACATGAATGTAGTATAGCAGTCAACCGATATATCGGCCGATATTTGACATCTTTCAATATTAATATTCTTGGAGATGTGATGGAAATATTAAATACGTTTTTTTGAGTTGAGTTGAAAAACAAAAATAAACATGCATATAGTATAGCGGTTAACTGATATATCGGCCGATATTTTATATTTTCCAACATTAATATTCTTGGAGATGGGATGGACATATCAAATACTTCTTTTGGGGTTGAGTTGAAAAACAAAACAGAGGTTAACTGATATATCAGCCGATATTTTATATTTTTCAATATTAATATTCTTGGAGATGGGATGGAAATATCAAAAAAGTTTTTTTGGGTTGAGCTGAAAAAAAAAGCATTTAGTATAGCAGTCAATCGATATATCGGCCGGTATTTTATATTTTGCAATATTAATATTCTTGGAGATGGGATTGAAATATCAAATAATTTTTTTGGGGTTAAGTAAAAACAAACAAACATGCATATAGTATAGTGTTCAACCGATATATCGGCTGATATTTTGATATTTTTCAATCCTTCTGTTTGACCAATATGGTTTTAATATATTGAATGATTGGTTGAATGTAGTTAGGTTAATTGAGCAATATTAATATTATTTAAGATTCCAAATTGGTCAGAATTTTTGTTGGGTTGAGTTAGAAAAAAATAAATAAATATGCATATAGTATAGCAGTCAACCGATATATTGGCAGACATTTGACATTTTTCAATAATAATATTTTTGGAGATGGGATGGAAATATCTAATAAGTTTTTTTGGGTTTCAGTTGAAAAAACAAAACAAAACATAAATATAGTATAGCGGTCAACCGATATATCGTCCGATATTTGATATTTTTAAAATATTATGTTGGACCAATATGGTATTAATTTATTGGCTGATTGGTATAAATGAAGGTATTTAGGTTAATTGAGCAATATTAATATTATTGAAGATTCCAACTGGGTCAGAAACATCAACTATGTTGGGTTGAGTTATAAAAAAAACATGGATATAGTATAGCAGTCAACTGATATATTGGCCGATATTTGACCTTTTTCAATATTAATATTCTTGGAGATGGGATGGAAATATCTTACAAGTTTTTTTGCGTTCAGTTAAAAAAACAAACAAAAAAACATGCAAATAGTATAGCAGTCAACCAATATATCGGCTTATATTTGATATTTTTCAATTATTCTGTTTGACCAGTATGGTATTCATTTATTGGCTGATGGGTAAAAATTTATGTATTTAGGTTAATTGAGCAATATTAATATTATTGGAGATTCCAAATTGGTTAGAAACATCAAACATGTTTTGTTGGGTTGAGTTAGAAGGATAGCCAAAACCGATATAATCGGCCAATATTTGGCATTTTTCAATACTAATATTTTTGAAGATGGGATGAAAATACAAAATATGTATTTAATGCATTGAGTTGAAAAAAAATCATGCCTATTGTATAGCAGTCAACCGATATATCGGCCGATATTTGACATTTTTCAAATATTCAGTTGGACCAATATGGTATTTATATATTGAATGATTGGTATAAATTAATGTATTTAGGTTAATTCAGCAATATTAATATTATCGGAGTTTCCAACTGGGTCAGAAACATTTGAGTTAGTAGTATAGTAGTTGAGCGATATATCGGCCGATATTTGGCATTATTCAATCATTCAGTTTGGCTGATTTGTTTGTTGTATTCATGTCCTAAAGTGTAAAAACTGTTAATCTGCAACTGTACCCTTAAAGAGCTGTTTTAACTTAATTTTATTGCCATAAATTAATGTATTCAGCAATATTAAACAATATTTTATGGAGATTCCAACTGGGGCGGAAACATCAAATAAGCAATATAGTTTGGCCAGTTACAGATTTATTTTGATCAAGATCTATATATAATTATATATATATATTATATATATATATATATATATATATATATATATATATATAATTAGATATACAATATAATATAAAAAATTATATTATAAAAATACTATTTATTATTGCTGACTCAACCTAAATTAATTAATTTATACCAACAAAATACATTTTTATGGGTTAAAGCGAGTAAAAAACAGCTCTTTAGGTAACAATCACTGGTATCTTATAGATATCGGCTCTTATTGATATTGGCATCTGCAATAAAAATATCAAAAAAAGTTGCTGTTGCATAACTCACCCCCATGATTGTGCATCGCTCTCATTCCCGCTTCCGTCTTGTAAATGTGATCCGAGGGATGATGGCTCTTCTCAGCTCCCGAATCCAGTTCACTCTGACCCGGCTTCAGGCTCTTCCGTCTCCGCGGCTGGTATTTATAATCCGGATAGTCTTTCTTGTGCTGGAGTCGCAGTCTCTCCGCCTCCTCCACAAACGGCCTCTTCTCGCTCTCAGACAGCAGCCTGGACAAAAGTGGAAAACATCGAGTGTGAACGAGTTTCAGACCAATCCGGATTAAGATGGAAGCTGCTTTCTATATAACCTGTCCTCCAAAAAAACCTGACTCTACACTGTAACAGTTTTTTGTTGGTTTAACTTAAAAAAGTAAGTAACCTGGTTGCCTTAAATTTTGAGTTTATTGAAATTAAAAATTTGAGTTGATACAATGAAGGAAATTTGTTTAATAAATAGAAACTCAAAATATTTTATTATTTGAACCACATAAAAAATGTGATAAATCATGGCATGTTTCACTGCGTCATCAGAAATAAAACACACACAATTACACAATATGCTTACAAAATATTGTAATAATATTTTACTAAAGGTTGTCGAATCTCAAATTTTTTTAATTGTATTAACTCAATGAACTCAAAAATGTAAGGCAAGGTCACTTTTTTTCTATATAAATATTTTTTTTTTTTAAGCACCTTATTACGACCTATATTTACGTTTTAAAGTCATGCGCCCTCTAGCTGGCGTAAAAATAATGACAGTGTCATGTTACGTCTGATGTCATGAACTAACGTATGACTGTCGTTACCAACCAAAATGCGTCTTCATTTTAATGCAATGTCTGGACTTTTTACCACCATTTGTCATATTTCCATTTAGCAAAAATATTTTTTTTATTTACAACTACACCCACCCCATCCCTAAAGCTACCCAGTGATTTATAGTCATACACACTTTATGAGCACGTGTGTTCCCTGGGATCAAGCTCACGATCGCATGATCACATGTTGTTGTTGTGTAGTGCAATGCTTTACCAACTGAACTATGCAAAACCTGAAATATTACGCAGATAAAAAGGAAAAATGCTTTAAAATGAAAGTGTCCTGCTGTCGATAGGAGAACAACTTTAGTAAACGCTCCTATGGGTCGTATTTCAAGGAAGTGACAAACGATCTATATAGGCGTATTGGTTGGAGGACATGTTGTTTCTATACCAATGGTACCTACGGTCTTGGTTCCGCAAAAAAACTGATGGTTTATGAGCAGCTCCGGCATTTATTCCTTTAAAATATGTCACTTTCCACAACAGTGACTAGTAAGCATTTAGTCACTAGTACTTTCAGTAACACTTTACAACAAGGTTTCATTAGTTTAAAGAAGTGTGTGTAAGATTGTGGCCAAAACTGGTACTGCAGCAGTCTCCCCCTCCCCCTCCCCCTGACTCGAGGTTGCCAGATTGGCTGCAGGATCAGCAGAATGTTTGTAGATCTGCAGCTGTGGGAACTAGAAAGTGTATACTAATAAATGAAAGTGTAAAAAAATGGGTCACATGACCCACAGGGGTCCATTTTGTGTCCTGTTTCAGTCATTTGCACAAGTCACATGGCTCCATATTTTCTCCAATGAAAACGTCATTTTTCACTAATTTCCTGTCCAGATAATCACCCACAAAAATATGAGTCACCTTCACTGGTTAGTAAAGAAGTATTTTCAAGAACTTTACATTATATATCATCAACTGTTTTAGAGTAAATAACAAAAAACCGTGTGTTGCCTCAAGGCAACCGCGTAAGGCCATAGCAGACACACTAGGTTGGATACAAATACAGCATATTTGTAAGGAAAAGAGTTAGAATGATCTAAATATATCTGCATTTTTGCACAATACTGTAATGCATGCATAAAAATAGTAATACACGTACTATAACTGCATATATTATGATCTGCACATTTTCTATAGCACTCAATACAGGTATAAAACACAACTGATGAGGATGAGGATGAGGTGTCATGTGATGAGGAAGATGAGGCCATAGTGACAATCCGGCAGGGAGAGAGTGAGCCTGAGATCGAAGATGGAGATGAGGATGAAGATGGTTAAGATAATATGATATGATAACTTGATGTAATGGTTTGGTAATACTTGTGCTCCACGATGGTACAATGTTGCCTGAGAGCAACAGGTGAATTTGAAATGTTACTTTTTATTAAATATGAAATTTGAATACATTATAAACTGGATAAATGTGTTTGTTCAGGTCTCTGGTGAAAGAAATTGATTTTTTCAATAAATATATTTTTTTGTTTACATGAAAACGTAAACAGTTTGAATTTGTCCGTTGTGGTACAATGTTGCCTTGAGTCTACAAATGTTTAAAAAATAAATAAAAATAATGCTATTGTTAAAGTGTCCTATTTTAAGCAGGAAAAACACCACAAATAATTTTTTTTCCCTCATTGAAATCATATTGCGTACCATAGAGGGTTAATGCAATGAATTTTTTTTTGAGATTTGACCTTTATTAAAATATTATTACAATATTTTGTAAGCATATTGGGTAATTGTGTGTGTTTTATTTCTGAGGACGCAGCCAAATTGTGCTATTTTCAAATTTTTTATGTGGTTCAGATACAATAATATTTTGAGTTTCTATTTATTAAACAAATTTCCTTCATTGTATCAACTTAATTGTTTTATTTCTCTAAACTCAAAATTTTAAGGCAACCAGGTTACTTACTTTTTAAAGTTAAACCAACAAAAACCAACTTTTTTTTTTTTTACAGTGTGGGTTAAATTAACCCAATTGCTGGGTTAGTCCATATTTGACCCAACATTGGGTTGTTTTTACCCAGAATTTTTAGAGTCTACTCAGTATTTAAATATATAAATACACTGTAACAACAACACCTTAAAATAAGGTGTAACCCTTTATTTGTAACTGTCTACCCTGTAATTATACATATAAGTATACTGAGTAATAATAATCAAATAGGGTTTGGTTTAGAGTTAGTTTGCATAATATGCAGTTATTACTATAGTAAGTACATGTCGTAACGTGCAACTACGTCACCTTAAAATAAAGTGTTACCAGTTACTAGTAATAAGAGTAAACTATGCAATATTACATGCAGCTAACCCTAAACCAAACCCTTAGTAAGTACATGTTAGTAACTCAATATTACTTGAATATAGAATTACACTCTAACAATGACATCTTAAAATAAAGAGTAACCACATATGCAACAATGACACTGTGTTACTGAAGTTAGCATTGAGCCAAACAGTTTATTTAGTCTGAATTGCTGTAATTAAAAATCATTGTAGTTATACAATACATCAGGTATATTTAATTATAAATATCATCTGATACACTAACATGCCTTTGTTACTCTAAAGAGCCTGATTTAACCCATCAAATTAGGGTTGCTGGAATAAACTGTTGATTCAGTGATGCTGAATAATATGTGTTAATATGCATAACACCACTTCATTTATGTTATCATTATTAAGTGTTAAAAAACATATATGGAACCGGTTATAGTAACATACGTGTAGTTTAAGAGTGCTTTAAAGGTTCCAGTGTTTTAGCATCAGTAGAGTTCCTACACTCTAAAAAATGATGGGTTAAAAACAACTCAAGTTGGGTTGGAAATGGACAAACCCACCAATTGGGTTGTTTTAACCCAACGGTTGAGTTGTTTTAACCCTGCAATTGGTTGTTTTAACCCAACGGTTGAGTTGTTTTAACCCTGCAATTGGGTTGTTTTAACCCAACGGTTGAGTTGTTTTAACCCTGCAATTGGGTTGTTTTAACCCAACGGTTGAGTTGTTTTAACCCAGCAATTGGGTTGTTTTAACCCAACAGTTGAGTTGTTTTAACCCAGCAATTGGGTTGTTTTAACCCAACCGTTGAGTTGTTTTAACCCTGCAATTGGGTTGTTTTAACCCAACGGTTGAGTTGTTTTAACCCAGCAATTGGGTTGTTTTAACCCAACCGTTGAGTTGTTTTAACCCTGCAACATTTCAGTGTGCTGTAGTCTTACTTATACATCAGGTATATTTAATTCTATAAACTGCCCAAATATTTAACGGGGTTTGTCCATTTTCAACCCAACCTGAGTTGTTTTTAACCCAGAACATTTCAGTGTGCTGTAGTCTTTGTGTAAGTGGGCCGTAATATTAACATTATTAAGTGTTAAAAAATATATATGGAACCGGTTATACACTGTAAAAATGATATGTTCAATAAGTTATGACAACATGTTTTTACATTGTTTTAACTCATCAAAATAAGTTAAGAAATGTTAAACTTTTTTTTTATAAGTTATAAAAGATGTAACTCATTTTTTAAAGTCAGTTTAACATAATCTAAGTTGAAATAACTTAAACATCCAAGTCGATTGGACTGCAAAAGTTCAAAATGTGCCTTTTTTTTTTTTTTTTTTTTTTTTTTACATACAAGTAGTTTAAGAGTGCATTCTTAAACTACTTGTAAAAAAAAACAAGTTGAGTTGGAAATGGACAAACCCAGAAATGGTGTTGTTTGAACCCAGTGAATGGTCCCATTCAAACAACCCAATTTCTGGGTTTGTTCATTTCCAACTCAACTTTTTTTTTTTTTTTTAACCCAGCATTTTTTACAGTGTAAGGTTCCAGTGTTTTAGCATCAAACGAGTTCCTAAAAGAAACATTTTCCCCTTAGTGTGAAGAACGTTCTGTCCATTTTCAACCCAATTTAGATTGTTTTTAACCCAGAACATTTCAGTGTGCTGTCCTCTTTGTGTAAGTGGGCCCATATACATATATTACCATTATCAGGTGTTAAAAAAGATATATGGAACCGGCTATAGTAACATACGAGTAGTTTAAGAGCGCATTCATAAATAAAGGTCCCAGTGTTTTAGCATCAGTAGAGTCCCTAAAGGAAACATTTCCCCCTCAGTGTGAAGAACTTTCTAAAATACATCAGGTATATTTAATTATATAAACTGCCCAAATATTTAACGGGTTTGTCCATTTTCAACCCAACTTGGGTTGTTTTTAACACAGACTTGTTTTAGTGTACTGTACTCACTCTAAAAAAAATGCTGGGTTAAAAACAACCCAAGTGGGGTTGAAAATGGACAAACCCAGAAATTGGGTTGTTTGAACCCAGTGAATGGACCCATTCAAACAACCCAATTTCTGGGTTTGTCCATTTTCAACCCAACCAAGTTTGTTTTTAACCCATATTTTTTAAGTGTACTGTACTAGTGCTGTACTATTTGCGTACCTGGTCCATTTTCAACCCAACTTGGGTTGTTTTTAACCCAGCATTTTTTAGAGTGCTAGTGCTGTACTCTTCGTGTAAGTGGACCTATATAATGAGCCCAGTGTAATTGTGACCCATGTACCTCCAGAGTTTGCCCAGGGTCTTGCTGAGCTCGGCGTTGTGCAGATGCGGGTATTGATCCGCGAGCTTCCGCCGCGCCGCCTGCGCCCACACCATAAACGCGTTCATCGGTCTCTTCACGTGCGGCTTGTCTTTCAGACACCGGCTGCCCTGCATGGGCATCGGCACCAGCGACCAGTCGTAGCCTTTGAGGACCTGCGACACGGCATCACGGATGCACGGCGGGAAACGCGCGTCTTCCTCGCGGTCCGTCCGGTTACCGGTGCCGGTTTGCGCGCCCTGTTCCTCGGTCCCCGATGGAGAACACGGAGGATCGGAGTCCGCATCGGCGATAAAAGAGCTTTCCGTGGCAGAACTAGTTTTATCCGGCTCCTTGGACATTTTAAAACCCTCGCTGATCTCATGCGTAATTACGCGACGATAGCTTTACGCGCACGCAGTGCGCACTGGTCACGATCTCAAGCCCCAACGTTTCTAAACATGTTGGTAAAGAAAGAAGTTTTTGTGCGTCTCCTGCACTCCCACTTCTCTCCTCTCATTGGACGAGAGGCTTTTGCGCAACTTCTCCAATTGGTCTGTCCGGCACATCAGCAACTTTCTCAGTTAATTGGACATAATTGACTAACAAATTACAGCATAACTGCTCATGGGTTCCTGAATAATCCAATCCTCGCCCACTGTATTCTATGAAAACACTCGCAGGCTAATTTAATAAACCTGACTTGAATAAAGCACAAAAATATAATAACTTTGTTTTTCCATAATTCACAGCACTGATTATTCTCATATTTGGCGCTGCAGCTGTTGTGTTGACAGTAAAACCACACTAATGAAGGTTGATTTGAACTCAAAGGTTGAACGTTGTTTGGTTGTTTTAAATGTTAAACACAATATTAAGAACAATATTTATGGAAACATATTTGCTGAATTGTGCTGTGAAGTTTTTTGGCAAGCCTGCATTGTGTGACAACATTCCCTGATAAAGGTCAACATATGGGTGGAAATTTAATGTGCAATAGTTTGTGTGAGAATGAGTGTGTGTGTGTGTGTGTGTGTGTGTGTGTGTGCCCTTGTTTAAATTACATTGTGTCCCCATGGGGATAGTAAAGCCTGAGGTCTCCAGCCAGCGGTCCCCACTTTTCAAAAGGCTTATAAATCATAAAGGATGAGTTTTTTTTGAGAAAGTAAAAATGCAGAATGTTTCCTGTGATGGGTAGGTTTAGGGGCACACACACACACACACACACACACACACACACACACACACACACACACACACACACACACACACACACACACACACACACACACACACACACACACACACACACACACACACACACGTATTTCAGTAATCATTACCCGCTCGAGTATAATGAACTCTACAGACGATCAGCCAGGTTGTGTTGGCAGAGGCGCATTGTCCTCTGATTGGTCAGTCCGCTGCGCGTGATATCGTACGCATGCGCAGAGCGTCACGGAAACATGGCGTCCTCCAGTGAGAGCCCTGAGACTAGCGAGAGTTTCCTAAGAAAGCGCCGTGGCGATCCGCTCGTCTCAGACGGGCTTTCACACGACAGCTGCAGCGAGAGCGCGCAAGAAGACAACGCGACCAAATATGAGAAGAAAGTGGGCGTTTCGTCACAGACCGGGACCTACTGGCTCACGCGCATCGCGCTCCTGCGAGCCATTGCGTTCATCTACTGTGAGTCTGACAGGTGGCGTCTCTACAGGACGCGGTTGCTAAGAGACCAGACACAATCAGTTACATTACAGTTGTCACGTGTCATATTTGTGTATAATAAAGTATGCAATCATAGCGTATTTAGGCCACGCCCACACAGGGAGAGGGGCAATCCAACGCTCTCCATTGACTTTGTATTGCGTGAGTCGCCTCCTTGTCTTTTCTTACTTATAACAAACACAGAACACTGTCTAAAAGCTGATATGTGACAAGGTGTGCAGCAAACAAGATAAAAAACACATAGCTAAGTTTTTATAAGCTGTCGACTCCTAAACGTTTTGGGATCCTGACACTCAGTATGTCTACGTGTGCAGTAAACATTTGGTCAAATGTCAGTTTTATATGTTATATTTCCTGTTTCTGATTACTTTCCCTCGAGTGTGTGTAGTTCTCAGTGTAATGTAACATCTTGCGCTCTGTCTCATTCACTTTTATGCCCTTATTAAACACTCGTTTTTTTGGGGGGTCAGCAGCTTAACACTTCTGTGTTTTTTAGCTTGTTTTCTGTACACCTTGTCACATATAGCTTTAAGACATTGTTAGTTTTTTTTGTTATAAGTCAGAAATAACAAGGAGGCAGCCTCACGCAATAGAAAGTCAATGGAGACGGTTGGTTTGTTTTCCCCCGGTGGGCGTGTTTTTCAGACTCAGAGCTGGACAAAGTACACAACTTCATTCTTTGAGTAAAAGCACTGCTGGCCAAATATTACTCAGTTACAAGTAAAAGTTGTTAAAACAGATTTTTACTGGAGTTAAAGTACAAAAGTATTTGTTTTCAAAAGTACTTAAGTATCAAAAGTAAATTTCCTTTTTTATGTCTCCGCATTATTGTATTATTGTTGTATAAATGCACATTATGCCATCATGGTTTAAGCCAGTCAGTGACGCTCCATCTGACACACTAGCAGACGACTAACTTAAACTCATTTAAATACTTGTAGAAAAGTTACAAAGCTCTTTATAAAGCTGCTGTCGCTTTAAGGCCGAATGCACGGATCCAATACACTGATACACATCTGATATTCTCACACTGTTCACCTTCACTGAAGACAGAATCAACTTTGTTTATGTGAATACTCCACTAAATGAGCATTTGGACATCCGTCTTCTTCCATTTTACTCTAAACTATAAATCAGTGTTTAATAAATGCTGTGAAATCATTGAACTTCACGAGACTCTACAAGAGTGATTCCTGAAAGGCTTTCTGCAAAAACCCAAACACCTTTTAAAGAAGAAAAAAATCATCCTTTGACTTTCAAAGCTGCGACAGAAACGACTTTCCACTTCGAGGACCTTGATAGAAATGTAGTGGAGTAAAGAGGACGATATTTGTCTTTCAGATGGAGTGAAGTTAAAGTCAGAAGTTTACAGAAAAAATAATACTCAAGTAAAGTACAGATACTTAAGTACAGTACTCGAGTAAAAGTGCTGTTACTGTCCAGCTCTGTTCAGATTATGACGCGTCGCTCTGTCTCTTCCAGTTGTGGCTTTCACTGTGGCTTACAACCAGAACAAGCAGCTGATTGGGGAGAAGGGGCTGATGCCCAGCAGGGACTATCTGAGGAGTGTGAAGCGTTATGTGGGTGGCAAGGTTGGCACTGCGGCCCTGGCATACACTCCCTCTGTGCTGTGGCTGATGGACTGGAGGGACATGGATGCCAACCTGGATGCCATCGCGCTGGCAGGGATGGCGCTCTCAGGGCTCGTCCTGATCATGGGAAGTGCCAATATGATCATTATGGGAATACTGTGGATCCTGTACCACTCTATTGTGAATGTGGGACAGCTTTGGTGAGCACACACACTGCACACACACACACACACAAACACACACACACACACACACACACACACACACACACACACACACACACACACACACACACACACACACACACACGCACACACACGCACACACACACGCACACACACCACGCGCACACACACCACACGTGCGCACACACACACACACGCACGCGCACACACCACACACACACACACACACACACACACACACTGCACACACAAATACATATACAAAAAAACTATGACAAGTCACAACTTCAGATAAAAAGCCCTAATTATGGCAAAAAAAGACTTAATTACTATGAGATACTAATTGTGAGAAGTCAAAATTATAATGTACTAAGTAATTATGAGATAAAGTCATAATTATGAAAAGATTTGACAAAATTGTCATTTTTATTTTTATCTCATAGTGTCTCATTTTTGACAGTCAATGTTTTGTCATTTTTTTCATAATAATTATGAAATTAAAAGGTCATAATTATGACAAATTTGACACTCAGAATTGACAGTCATTGATATTTTTTCACATTTCAACATTTTATCTAATAATTATGACTTATTGTGTAATTTTTGACAGTCAAAATTACATCATTATGACGAGTCGAAATTATGACAAAAACAATGGCAAGTCAAAACTCAGATAAAACACCATAATTATGACAAAAATGACTTAACAATGAGATACTAAGTCATAGTTGTGGGAAGTTTAGATTATAACACACTAAGTAATAATTATGAGATAAAAGTCACAATTATGACAAATTTGAGAGTTAAAATGACATGAAACGAGTCAATTATGACAAAACAACGAGTCAGATCTATGAGATAAAAAGCTGTAATTATGACAAAAATTACTTAAAATTATGAAATCATGATTGTGGGAATTCAAATTATAGCATACTAAGTAATAATTATGAGATAAATAGTTATTTCACACTCAAAATTAACAGTCATTGACATTTTTAACAGCGTTTTATCTCATAGTTGTGATGTCATTTTTGACAGCCAAAATGACATCATGAGTCGAAATTAGGACAAAAGACAAGAAGTCAGAACTGAGAAAAAAGACATACTTATGACGAAAATGACAAAATTATGAGATGCATAATTGTGAGGAGTCAAAATTATAACATCTTAAGTAATAATTATGAAATAATGAGTCGTCATAATTATGACAAAAATTACTTAAAACTATGAGATACTAAGTCATGACTGTGAGGAGTCAAAATTATAACATACTAAGTCATAATAATGAGATAAAAATTGACATACTAAGGCATGAAATATTTTCACATTTCAACGTTTTATCTCATAATTGTGTCATTTTTGACCGTCAACATTTCGTCATTATGACACACAAACAATGACAAGTCAGGACTGAGATAAAGTGCATTAATTATGACAAAACGTCACTTTAAACTAAATTTGCCACTTACAATTGACAGTCATTATGACATTTTTTCACATTTGACAGTCAACATTTTGTCATTTTGTAATGAGATGAAAATATGACATAAAAAACAAAACACCGTAATTATCACTTAAAATGATGAGATACTAAGTCATAGTTGTGAGAAGTTAAGATTATATCATACTAAGTAATAATTATGAGATAAAAGTCCCAATTATGACAAATTTGAGAGTTAAAATGACATCATGACGCGAGTCGAAATTATGACAAAAAACGACAAGTCAGAACTATGAGGTAAAAAGCTGTAATTATGACAAATATGACTTACAATTATGAGATACTAAGTCATGATTGTGAGAAGTCAAAATTATAGCATACTAAAGCAATCATTTTGAGATACAAAGTCATAATTTCACACTCCAATTCGACAGTCATTGACATTTTTAACAGCGTTTTATCTCATAATTGTGACGTCTTTTTTGACAGCCAAAATTACATCGGTCGAAATTATCACAAAAATTAGTCACTCCAAAATGGACATTTTCTTCACATCATTTCAACGTTTTATCTCATAATTATGACTTGGTGTGCCAATTGAAAAAAAACTTTGTCATTATGAAAACTTATGACATTGTTAAAATTAAATCAAAATGTACACAAAATACAATGATAATAAAAACAAAC
Organism: Pseudorasbora parva; assembly: GCF_024679245.1. NCBI lineage: Eukaryota > Metazoa > Chordata > Actinopteri > Cypriniformes > Gobionidae > Pseudorasbora > Pseudorasbora parva. The sequence goes on from NC_090192.1 coordinate 2,293,742, forward strand.
AAACAAACAATGTAAGAATTAAAGGGTGGATGAGTATATAAGTTTGACTTCTTCTTACTCCTTTTTCGTACATGAGATAGAAGTATGTTTTCACAGGAAAGTAAGATACTTTGCTGTGTTTTTAATTTAATTTTAATTTTCTTCTATTTTTCATCTTTACTTTTTCTTTTTTAAATGTTTAAACATTATTGTATTTTTATTATTCTCTCATGTTCAAAAATAAATAAAAATAAATAAATAACACAAAAAGTAAAACCTATAAGTAATTATGACCAAATATTTACTGATACTACGTTTATCTCATAATTCAGACTTTTATCTCATAATTCAGACTTTTATCTCATAATTCAGACTTTTATCTCATAATTGTGACTCATGAGTTATGATTTAATCCAAGCATGATTTTTTCCCATACCTTTATGTGTTGAATCTCATATATTTGTCTTTTCTCCAGGTACTCGTTTGGTGAGTAAACTTCTCTACATCTCTCGTGACTTTATGTCACACACTCTTTTGATTCCTGGGAGGAATATCCTCATGGAGCTGTTGGATGTGGGTTTTAATGAAGTGAAGAGTAAAGCGGAGCCTCTTCTCCCAGATTTGGCTTCAGTGTTTAGAGTTTTGCTCAGTGTGACCGATGGAGGCTCAGAAGCCAATGCGTTGGGTAAGACGTGGACTGAATCATCTGAACTTTTACCCCAGAGTTTTACCCCATCCCACCAACCACATCTGAGACCGGCTCTTCAAATGTTCCATCCCAGAAAAACCCAAATTCCCCAGATAAACAAGAACGCCACAAATGGGCTCAGTTGGCCAATCAGGTTTTAATTTAGCTCCATTGTTGAATGGAAGACAAGAACATGTTTTTTGATTTATATTTGGATACTTCTTTTGTGTTTTACACCAATTTTGTCATTTCAAGCCGTTGCTGGTTTTAGGGATGAGTCCAAGTGCATGCAACAGTGTGATGCCACTGTAACGGACTCCAGATGATCATAAATCTTTATCCTTTTTTAATCGTAGTCAAACAGTGATGTCACATTACACGGGTTAATTAATCGATCAAATGACTATTGATGCAAGGCATATATATATATACCGATCAGACATAACATTATGATTTAATATTGTGTTGGTCCTTTCCCGTCGAGGCATGGACTCCTCTAGACCCCTGAAGGTGTGCTGTGGGATCTGGCACCAAGATGTTAGCAGCAGATCCTTTAAGTCCTGTAAATTGCGTGGTGGGGCCTCCATGGATCGGACTTGTTTGTTCAGCTCATCCCACAGACGCTCGATTGGATTGAGATCTGGGGAATCTGGAGGCCGAGTCGACGCCTCAAACTGGTTGTTGTGCTCCTCAAACCATTCCTGAAGCGTTTGTGCTTTGTGTCAGGAGCATTATCCTGCTGGAAGAGCCACAGCCACCAGAATACCGTTTCCATCAAAGGCTGAACATGGTCTCAGCAATGCTTAGGTAGGTGGAGCGTGTCAAAGTAACATCCACATGGATGGAGGACCCAAGGTTTCCCAGCAGAACATTGGCCGAAGCGTCACACTGCCTCCGCCGGCTCGCCTTCTTCCTATAGTGCATCCTGGGGCCATGTGTTCCCCAGGTAAGCCACACACACACACACACACACCCGGCCATCCACGTGATGTAAAAGAACACGTGATTCCTCAGACCAGGCCACCTTCTTCCATTGCTCCGTGGTCCAGTTCTGATGCTCACGTGCCACTGTTGGTGCTTTCGGCGGGGTCAGGGGTCAGAGATCACCCTGACTGGTCCATACGCCACAAACTGAGCTGCTCTGTGTATTCTGACAGCTTTCTATCAGAACCAGCATTAACTTCTGGAGCAGTTTGAGCTCCAGTAGCTCGTCTGTTTGATCGGACCCCACGGGCCAGCCTTCGCTCCCCACGTGCATCAATGAGCCTTGGCCCATGACCCTGTGGCCGGTTCTCCACTGGTCCTTCCTTGGAGCACTTTTGATAGATACTGACCACTGCAGACCGGGAACAGCCCACAAGAGCTGCAGTTTTGGAGATGCTCTGACCCAGTCGTCTAGCCGTCACAATCTGGACCTTGTCAAACTCGCTCAAATCCTTACGCTTGCCCATTTCTCCTGCTTCACACACATCAACTTTGTGGAAAAAAATGTTGACTTGGTGCCTAATATATCCCACCCACTAACAGGAGCCGTGATGAAGAGATCATCAGTGTTATTCACCTGTCAGTGGTCATAATGTTATGCCTGATCGGTGTATATACACAAACATTCACTCTTGGAATATCCTTTTATATATATATATATATATATATATATATATATATATAAACACATTTTTTAAATCAGTGTTTAGTTTAGTTTAGTCAGATCGCATCGTGATTACAGCTCTAATCATTTCGTTTTTTATGAACAGTGACTTTAGTGTGAGTGTTAAAGGTTTTGTTTTATTTGGATAGGAGTGCCATGCAAAAAAAATCTCTCAACTCCTGTTGAGTCCAGTTAGGAGTAAACTAAATTAAGTGCAAAGAGAGCATGGCGTCGTCTCAAAAATGCAGGATCTTCTGTTCTCCTCCCAAGACTCAAATCCAATCAGCGGAGCTGCAGATGTAATGAATTATTCAATCCCAAACCAAATAATTGTTCCTAGAAACCTGATTAGGGGGTGTAAAAATAGTGCCGATTCTGCCGCACATCTTCTCTGTGTGTGATATAAAAGTGTGCGCCTCCAAAATCGGTCACGCTCCAATCACTGACACACACACTCTGCAGTGCGATCCACACTAATCCAAGTAAACACACACACACTCGCTCGCTCAAAGGACACGTCTTTCCCAGAGCAAAACTCTCTTCACTTTGACTCTCTCTCTGGATTTAGCATTGGCTCTTTTAGGAGACGTTTAGAAGGTCGAAGCTTGTTTTCCTTTGCTTTATTTGCTCCGAAACACACATGGCTGGAGTTGCATGCCGAGGGAAATACTAAAGAGAATATTTGATCATTCTTTTCACTGAAAGATGGCCGGAGCACCTGCGTTAAAGGCTTTAAAGATGACCAACTACGACTATGACGCTTTAAAGGTGCACTATGTAACATTTTTTTTGCAGTAAAATATCCAAAAACCATTAGGGCCAGTGTTATATATTTTGTTTAGTTGAGTACTTGCAATATCCCAAATGTTTCCAGCTATCATGAGGAAGTTGCTATTTTAACCAAAACTTAAAAATGAAAAAAATAAATCAAAAAATCGGCTCACTCTGAGCAGAATAAATATTTTAGCGTTTCCGTTTTTTCGTTCCTCATTAAACATTACTGCTCCAAAAACGGTTTGATTAAAAAAAAAAATACTGGTAATGCTGCCTTCACGTGCTATCGGAGGCTTCCTACTTCCCACTTCAGAAGTCGTGATTACGAGCTTGTTGTGTTCAGGCGCTGTGTTGTCGAATGGAGGACGCCAGGTTCATACTTTTGTGCGTCTTGGGAAAATGTTATTTTAACACTATAACCATTTCAGTCATTTCCCGGTCCCAGAAAATCATAATCACTGGCAAACACTAGCAGCACAACATTAAAGCATATCGTTTATAATCACATTCACAATAAAGGCATAATGTAGACAATAAAGGCTGCTTAAAGACTCAAATGGTAATCGTTTTCAGCCATACATGATCCTGTTGTATAGCTGCTTTACCACACTATCTAGATTGTCAGCTGGCTCACTATTCTGGAATGATGGTCAACTAGATGCAATTTTCGATGTGTTTAAAATACACAATATGCTTCAAATGATTATTAATTTGTGTAAATATGTACTACTTTAACAACAAGACAATGAAACAGTTGCACAAAAAATCTAATAAAACACCTGCCACAGCAGAAATTCGTCTCCCATCCGCCATTTTTAACTGTTAAGCCACGCCCATCTCGGGAACTTGGGTATCAAAATTATTCCCGAACTTCCCAGTGGTAAACACGACACCAGAGGGCGGTCATGTGCAGTTTTTACCTCGCAAACTCGTATTTACGATAATTCAGATAGCACGTGACAAAATAAAGACTTATTTTTGCCCAAAAATAAGATAACACGTGATAATTGAACTTATATAATTAAATAATAATTATAACCATAACAGGAATACCTGCATTAATTAGAAAACAGCTGGATAAATACTGACTTGTTTTAATGGACCGTTAAACAATCAAAAGTCGGCCCTCTTATGCCTACACTGTAAAAAAATGTGTTGGTTTTTGTTGGCTTAACTTAAAAAAGTAAGTAACCTGGTTGCCTTAAAATTGTGAGTTTATTGAAATAAAAAAATTAAGTTGATACAATGAAGGAAATAAATAGAAACTCAAAATATTATTGTATCTGAACCACATAAAACATGTGATAAATCATGAAAATAGCACTAGTTGGCTAACATTCTTGGTACATAACGTTTTTCCAACACGATTTATTTTAAAAATTACATGAATAAAAATAAATAAACTAGAGAACCATTGCTCTTTTCTGTCTGCTAATTTCAAAGCAAACTCTGCGCAACACGTCCTTGCATCACATAATCAAATTCAGTCAGTGAACCCATAAAGGCACTAAACACATCGACACACAGCCCATCTCACAGCAGCGGCTGGACAATCATTTGATGAAGCGATGAAAATAGTTATTGTGCACAAAAATCAAAATAACGACTTTATCCGCCAAGCTATTGACGTGAACTCGACGCACGCGTGAGAATATGACGCAGATCCACCGTTCATGACCAGAAGAGGAGGAGCGAGACCGTCACGGAAGACAATAACTCGGCGGATAAAGTCGTTATTTTGATTTTTGCGCACAATAACTATTTTCATCGCTTCATCAAATGATTGTCCAGCCGCTGTAGTGAGATGGGCTGTGTGTCGATGTGTTTAGGGCCTTTATGGGTCTTGTGAGTGGGAATGGACTGAATGCCAATGGAGGCCTATCTGAAGCCTTTCTCAGCTTTACACTAAAATATCTTCATTTGTGTTCTGAAGATGAACGAAGGTCTGACGGGTGTCCAACCACATGAGGGGAGAGTCATTAATGAAATCATTTTCGTTTTTGGGTGAACTAACCCTTTAAGTACAGTACTCAAGTAAATGTGCTTAGTTACTGTCCAGCTCTGATGCTTGGTTTGCTTTTCTGCAATAATATGACACTGAAATGTGGTTTAATGTGACTGTGATTGTGTGTGTGTGTTCAGGTTGGGAAAGCCAGCTTTTGGAAACAGGTTTTCTGGGGATCTTCCTGTGTCCGCTGTGGAGTTTGGCTCAGATGCCGCGCCGCTGTCCGCCTTCGCTAATCTGCATCTGGAGCTTTCGCTGGCTCATCGTGCGCATCATGCTCGGTGCGGTCAGTTCACTCTCATTCACATTCATTTCAGTCATTTACATTTATAATAATAATAATAATAATAATAGATTTTATTTATAACACTTTTCATTCCGAAGAATCTCAAAGTGCAACAATGGAAAAGGAAAAAAATGCATTTATCAACTTACATTGCATTTTACAGGGTTACTTCACTGCTTTTTCATATTAAACTGTTATTCCCTTAACTAAGACGAGTTGACACACACCTTTCTCGTCTCAGTGTGTGCTCTTAATCTCTCTGACGTGCGGTGACGATCTGATAGCATTTAGCTTAGCCCACTAAGCCCAGTTCATTCACTATGGTACCAAACAGAGATCTAGTTAGAAGTACCAAACACCTCCACGTTTCCCCTATTTAAATACAGTTACACCAATAGATGAACGATCAAGTATGATGACACAAAATAAAACGTGGCGCTTTTCTAAGCGGATTAAAAAGGAACTATAATGTGTGGCGGATTAGCACTTTTGAGAGTACTTCGACTCGGCGCAGTAAAAAGTCCCGGCTGAAAAATCCTCCCTCACATCTCCCTCTCTCATATCCGTCAATAGGAGGAGAGGATATTTCAGCCGGGACTTTTTACTGCGCCGAGTCGAAGTACTCTCAAAAGTGCCATACATTAGAAAAGCGCCATGTTTTATTTTATGTAGGGCCGGGACTCGATTAAAAAAATGTATCTAATTAATTAGAGGCTTTGTAATTAATTAATTGAAATTAATCGCATTTTAATTGCATATAAATATTTGACCTGAGAACAATGAGAAGTAATTTTTCACATGTATTTTTAGTATACCATTGAATAAGGACTGAATACATGAGCTTAATCAACAAAATAATGTTTATTTATTTCAGTCCAGCAGACCAGCGCAATGTTTGGCATTAAGTTAAGCAAAAGCATATTTGTGATATCTGAGGCTCGATGTGCTGCGGTGATACACTAACTCTTTGTTGTATAGCTTGCACACAACCATGCTCTTGACGACGCTTCCATTCTTTCGTTTTTTTAAACAAACTTTCCCATCCACGGGGCCGAGCAAAGCGGTCTCATCAGCTTCTTCGTTCATGTTCACTCATGCCCTGGGTCTCAATCAGCTCCCTAGTTCACTAGTCAGGGCACTGATCAGGACATAAGTCAATGGGCTGACTCCCTGATCAGTGCCCTGACTACTGAACTAGGGAGCTGATTGAGACGCACCCATGGTTTGTTGTTGTCGTGACTCCGGAGCGCTAGTTGGTCTTCCAGTATAATCGGTCCGTCGAAACACATTCATTGAAAAACGTTCCGCGGTGCAAAAATAAGTGTGGTTAAATATTTTTTTTTTGCGTAATTAATTAACGCGTTAAAGTCCCGGCCCTAATTTTATGTCACCATACTTTATCGTTCAGCTATTGGTGTAACTGTATTTAAAAAGGGAAAACGTGTTTGGTGTCTTCTAACTTGATCTCTGTTTGGTACCATAGTGAATGAACTGGGCTTAGTGGGCTAAGCTAAATGCTATCAGATCGTCACCGCACGTCAGAGAGATTAAGAGCACACACTGAGACGAGAGAGGTGTGTGTCAACTCGTCTTAGTTAAGGGAATAACATAGTTTAATATGAAAAAAATAACCCTTTAAGGTACACATTTTACAATTTTTTTGTCAATTCTTGCTTTCCCTGGGAATCGAACCCATGACTGTGTCGTTGCTAGCGCCTCACTCTACTGGCTGAGCTACAGTCATGGAAAAAAAAGTGCAATGCCGTCAGACGACTTCTGTCTGGGTTTTTTATGGCTTGTGCGACTGGCCCATAACTATTGTCTGCCAGAGGACGGAGGTTGCCATGCAAATGAAAATGTTTTTCCAATTAGCGCCGTAAATGAGGAGGAATGGGGAAGGCGAGCTGCACGTTCAGGTAAACGAGGCCAGGAATATAATTGCCTTTAAGTGCTTACAACTGTAAAAACCCTGCAGCCGTTTCCCCTCAGACTCACGAGGAATAAAACACGTCTCGCAGATTGAGGGCTGAAAGCGCTGGCTTTAATCGTGTGGTAATGATTATCACTCATCTCCGTCGAGTGTTATTTGCAATGCAAACTTTGTTGTTTGCCAATTAGCAAGACATTTATTCATTAGTAAGAAGTGGAGATCAAAAATTAAGATTAAGTCTCTTCTGCTCATCGAAGCTATTCATTTGATCAAAAATACAGTAAAAATAGTGGAATATTATTAGAATTTAAAACAGCTGTTTTCTATGTGAATATATATAGTAAAGTGTAATTTATTCCTGTGATCAAATCTGAATTTATTTGATTAACAATACAGTAAAAAGAGTGTAATATTATTACAGTGTAAAGCAGCTGTTTTTATGTGAGTATATGTTAAAATGTAATTTATTCCTGTGATCAAATCTGAATTTGTTTGATCTAAAATACAGTAAAAATTCTGAAATATTATTACAATTAAAAATTGACACTAAAAGTGACGGTAAAGACATTTATAATGTTACAAAATATTCTATTTCAAATAAATTATGCTCTTTTGAACTTTCTATTCATCAAAGAATCCCGACAAATAAAATATATCACGGTTTCTGCAAAAAGCACAACTGTTTTCCACACTGATAATAATCATAACTGTGTGTTGATGATCAGATCCTCATGTGAGAATGATTAGTGAAGGATCATGTGACACTGAAGACTGGAGTAATGATGATAAATTTGATCACAGGAATAAATTATTTGCAATGCAAACTGTGTTGTTTGCCAATTATCTAGACATTTATTCATTAGTATGAAGTGGATTTAAGCTTTATTTGCTGTGTGCAGACTTTACCAGGTCAGAAATTAAGATTAAGTTTCTTCTGCTCATCAAAGCTATTTATTTTATCAAAAATACAGTAAAAATAGTGGAATATTATTAGAATTTAAAACAGCTGTTTTCTATGTGCATATATAGTAAAATGTAACTTATTCTTGTGATCAAATCTGAATTTATTTGATCTAAAATACAGTAAAAATTCTAAAATATTATTACAATTTAAAACGGCTGTTCTCTGTGTGAATATATAGTAAAGTGTAGTTTATCCCTGTGATCAAATCTGAATTTATTTGATTAACAATACAGTAAAAAGAGTGGAATATTATTACAGTGTAAAGCAGATGTTTTTTATGTAAATATATGTTAAAATGTAATTTATTCCTGTGATCAAATCTGCATTTATTTCATCTAAAATACAGTAAAAATTCTGAAATATTATTACAATTTAAAATTGACAGTAAAAGTGACGTTTACAAAAGATTATATTTGAGATCAATGTTGTTCTTTTGAACTTTCTATTCATCAAAGAATCCCGAAAAATAAAATATATCACAGTTCCCTGTTTTCCACATTGATAATAATCCTAAATGTGTGTTGATCATCAGATCCTCATGTGAGAATGATTAGTGAAGGATCATGTGACTCTGAAGACTGGAGTAATGATGATAAATTCAGCTTTGATCACAGGAATAAATCACACTTTACTATATATTCACATAGAGAACAGATGATTTACACTGGAATAATATTTCACAATTTTTACTGTATTTTTGATTAAGTAAAAGCGGCTTTGTTGAGCTGAGAGAGCAGAAATCGGTATAATTATTGCAATATTTTGCCTGGTGGTGTAGTTCTGCTGGATCCTCTTAGCTGTAAAACATCTGTGGAGGTCAGTTGCACAAGCACACGCTTTAATCCGCCAAGCTCTTCTTCCTCTGTGTTTTAACAGTGCCGTTAAATCAGAAGTGTTGTGCTGAAACCTTCATTAGCACCCACGCTTTGCTGTAATTTGCTGTGCTTGCCAAATGACCAGAAGACCAGAATTTTCTCTTCCGAGAAGCAGCGAGGGAAAAGCCAGCGGTTTATGAATCAACTCAAGGTCTCCGCTTTAGGATCGGTGGCCAAGATGTCTTTCACCAGCGTTTCTTTTCTTCTCAGCAAGAGAGGTTTTTCAGCACAACATCAAAAGCTCTCCAAAAGCCTTCAGACTGCAGGCCTGGGTTTCGGACTCGCGCTTCACACACTTACACTGCAAAAAATACTCTTCTTACTTAGTATTTTTGTCTTGTTTCTAGTCAAAATATCTTAAAAATTAATACATTAAAGGGTTAGTTCACCCAAAAATGAAATGTCTGTCATTAACTCCTCTCCCTAATGTCGCTCCACACCCGTAAGACCTCCGTTCATCTTCACACACAGTTTAAGATATTTTATATTTAGTCCGAGAGCGTATGCAAGTGTATGCACACTATACTGTCCATGTCCAGAAAGGGAATAAAAACATCATCACAGTAGTCCATATGAGACATCAGTGGGTTAATTAGAGTCTCTTGAAGCATCCAAAATACATTTGGGTCCAAAAATAACAAAAACTACGACTTTATTCAGCATTGGCTTCTCTTCCGGGTTCCTCCAAAAAGATTCAAACGGTTCATGAATTAGTGAATCGATCAATGATTCGGATTGCCAATGTCACGTTATTTCAGCAGTTTGACAGTTGCTGCGTCCCAATTCGCCTACTTATACTACGTCCTAAAAGTATGTACTCTTTTTGTGAAGAAAAGGTATATACTTTTGAGTGTGTAGCAGAAAAGTATGCAAACTTCGGGACATACTACTTCGCCATCTTTAACGGACTCTGTTGCTTAGTTACGTGCATCCCGTCACCGTTTATCTGCCCTGTCAATCATCGTCAGATTCGTCACAGTTCAAATCCTCCACATTCAGTTTAATCTCCTGCCGTATCGGAGAGAAATGTAGCTGCTCGTCGATCTGCCATGTGTGTGTCTTTAATGCAGAGACTCTCCTCATGTGTTTGCAGTTTAAATATAATGATGCATTTAAAAGTTAATGGCCAAACGTGTCATTACAAAAGTTCACAATGCTGCTGCATGTGAACTATAATATGGACAACACTGAATAAATATATTTTTGTCAGGTAAAATATTGATAGTTGGTCACTCAAACCCCTTTATCTAAACTTCCGTCATGTTTGTAGTTTTTTGACGCTTTTTATCCGCGTTTGTAGTTCTAATCGAATCCTCGTCCAACTCGCAATGGGTTGTGGGCAATATCAGCCGTTAGAGTGCCCATCGATCCATACTGTGAATTCGGACCGGAAATAGTAAACCATCCGGGAATCTTTGGAATACTCTTTTCAACATACTACGATTTGGGACATACTAATTCTATTTTCGAATACTATTTAGGATGGATAGTATGCGAATTGGGATGCAGCAGGAATGATGCGATCTGAATCATGAATCAATTCAATGATTCATTAACCGTTTGATTCTTTTTGGAGGAACACGGAAGAGAAGACAATGGGGTAAGAAAAATAATCTTAATTCAAACAGAAAACAAGATTATTTTTCTTACCCCATTGTCAGATTATTTATCTTATTTTAAGCAAAAACTCTCTTCATTTTGAGTTATTTTTCCCCAAAACAAGACAATTACTTTTGGCGTCAAATGTTTCTTAAAGCTACACTGTGTAACTTTTTTAGTTTATTCTTAGCTAAAAACACTTGGTTCTTTCAAAAATATATGTGCTCATTAATGTATATTTACTTCTTTCAAGTAATAAGTATTCTCGTAAGTTTATAATATGCCATTGAAAACACATACGGGTGAGGGGTTCGAATGCCGGTCGCCACGTTGGTCCTCCATCTTGAAAGTACAGTAGCCAAAGAGGGACATACCCGTAAACTCAAGCTTCGCCTTTCGTGTTTTAACACTCGATGGCACCGTGTCGAATGTGAAGAGGGGGATTGCCATGTTAATCTTGGACTAAATCGGCCACCGTAGGAGTTAAAACGAAATCAGAATTGAGAGGAACAGAAACTAATATTCACTGAATGATCATATATCTTTTCACCGCTAGATGGGGAAAATATCACACAGTGGAGCTTTAATGTAAGAATTGTTTAGATATTTTGACTAGAAACAAGACAAAAATACTAAGTAAGAAAAGCATTTTTTGCAGTGATGAGCTGTTTATTTTTTAATATTTGCAATAAATGCAATATTTCACATATCTGAATCACGTCCATGATTTTTTTGTGCGTTCACATAGCTACTACAACAAAAGCCACCACATTACATCCCATTTCGGTGAAGAATAATAAAACAAAAATTAAAAACGTACATTTTTTGACTGAAGAGGCCCAAACATTCCACTAAGCTGAATACACCGGAACAAAATACTAATGTTGGATAAGGAAAGCCTCACTATAGCGCTCAGATGACAGTGTGTGGTTCCTCAGTGATGTGCGTTGGTTTTGTAGTAGTTTTCTAAGTAAGAAAAGCCTTGTTTGCAGTGAGTTGCTTCGTGTTTGTTGGTAATCTTTCACTTTAGCGACTGAAGTTCACACATTCCCGCAGGAGTCAAACCGCTCGTGCTGAAAGCTTCTCAAGCGTCCCTCCATCTGTTCATATTCATAAGAGTTTGCTGCAGCCACTGCTCAAAATCCACGTAATAAATCCACCGTAAGGCTGTTAATGCAAGTTAAAGAGTCCAGATAATCTTGACCAGATCAGGGAAACATTAGAGATCTGATGCCTGTCAGTCACTCTCTCATTACTCCAGAGTCGCCTTTAAATTTAATATAACTTGATATTCTTCAAATAATCTAATTACGTTAATGTTTTATATCATTTTAAATTAATGTATAAATAAAATAATATAAAAACAAATGTAAATTATTTTCTTTCATTTTTTAATTTAAATAAAATAATAAAATATAGATGTAATTAAATGAACTTAAGAATATCTAATTAATAATCTATCTAAAATATTTAAATTTAAAATAAAATACAACACAAAACAATACATTAATTAATTTAATTTAATTATTTTATTTTAAATTAAATTAAAATATTTTTTTTCCAATTTAAAAAGTATATCTAAAATATAATATAATAAAACACAACACAACAAAATTAATTAATTAATAATTTTTATTTTATGATTTTATGATATTTTAAATTGAACAAAAATTAAATTACATTTAAAATGTATAGAGAATATTGGAATAATAATCATAAAATAATTATATTATTATTATTGTTATTATTAAATAATATTATTAAATAATTGTATTATTAAAATAAAGTAATAAAATAAAATAAAATAAAAAATAATAAAATAAAGATGCAATTAAATTAACTTAAGAATATCTAATTAATAATCTATCTAAAATATTTTAATTTAAAATAAAATAATAAAATACAACACAATTAATTAATTATTTTTATTTTATGATTTTATTATATTTTATTTTAAATTTTAAAAACAATTATTATATTTAAATTGTATAGAGAATATTGGAATAATAATAATAAAATATTATTATTATTATTATTATTATTAATAAATAATTGCATTATTAAAATAAAGTAATACAATAAAATAAAACAAAATAAAAAATAATAAAATAAAGAAGTAATTAAATTAACTTAAGAATATCTAATGAATAATTTATCAAAAAAATAAAATAAAAATAATTTTTATATTGAATTACATTATTTTAGACAGATTATTAATTAGATATTTTAAACTAGTTTAATACATTTTTTTTTATTATTATTTGTATTCATTTATTTTTGAATAATGAAACCAGTGTGTGAATTATTTTGAGGGTGTGTGCACTTCAAGCCGAGATGTTTTGTTTTTTTGGGCACCCTTAGCATCCCTAATTCACCAAATGTCAATCATCTTCAAGATATAGTTCAGTCAGGAATAAACGTGTCATCATTTACTCGTCCTCACGTCGTTCCAAACCTTCATGACTTTCTTTCACAACACAAAAGAAGAAATGATGAACGTTTGATTTGGTCACCATTGACATCCATTGAACCTGAACATTTTCCTCAAAATATCTTCTTTAAAAGTAAGTCCATTATAATAAGTAATAAACTATGTCAGCACTTAAGTTTTGATGGTGTTTTAAACAGTAAAATAGTTAGTCCGTGCAATTCTGATATAAAACTCTCACTTTTCAGTAATTATTTTCTAAAGAATAATAAAACATTCCAGAAGTCAAATGGCTTGTGAATGGAGTTTCACATTATCTCAAACTATCGTTATCATGAAGTCCATTAAATGGAGCATACGTTTATTCACACACTGTGCAGATTGCATTATTGTTGGAGCAGCTCAGTGAACATTTCGAATTGCACTTTACTATTAAAATAACCTCACATTATTTTGCATATATATTTTTCCTTATCAGAAATTAGTTTGTAAATGAAAGGCAATTGTGCATACGGTACGTTGTCCTTTATTGTGATGTATCGTGTGATGCTGCAGAGTTGAATGTAATCTGCGGTGGGTTATTTATTGCGTTCGTCGTTTTGTTCTGGTCTGTAGAGGTCTGTGACATACCCACAAATACTCTTAAAAAGACAGTTTTAATTTACATTTCTGTCATTAATTCCTCATGCCGTTCCAAATCCGTAAGCCCTTCGTTCATCTTCATACACAAATGAAGATATTTCTGATGAGATCCGAGAGCTCTCTGACCCCTCACACACACACACACACACACACACTCACACACACACATGCACGCACACGTTAGTTTTTGTGACATATGGGGACTCTCCGTAGGCGTAATGGTTTTTATACTGTACAAACCGTATTTTCTATCCCCTTACACTGCCCCTAAACCTACCCAACACACACACACACACACACACACACACACACACACACACACACACACACACACACACACACACACACACACACACACACACACACGCACAAATCCTCAAATATTGACACGGAACAGAAGACAATGGGGTGAGAAAAATAATCTTAATTCAAACAGAAAACAAGATTATTTTTCTCACCCCATTGGCAGATTATTTATCTTATTTTAAGTAAAAAACTCTCTTCATTTTGAGTTATTTTTCCCCAAAACAAGACAATTACTTTTGGCGTCAAATGTTTCTTAAATCTACACTGTGTAACTTTTTTAGTTTATTCTTAGCTGAAAACACTTAGTTCTTTCAAAAAATATATGTGCTCATTAATGTATATTTACTTCTTTCAAGTTATAAAGTATTCTCGTAAGTTTATAATATGCCATTGAAAACACATACGGGTGAGGGGTTCGACTGCCGGTCGCCATGTTGCTCCTCCATCTTGAAAGTACAGTAGCCAAAGAGGGACATACCCGTAAATTCAAGCTTTGCCTTTCGCGCTTTAACACTCGATGGCACTCATGGACGAGGTCGAACTGGAAGCCATGTTAATCTTGGACTAAATCGGCCACCGTAGGACTTAAAACGAAATCAGAATTGAGAGGAACAGAAACTAATATTCACTGGATGGTCATAAACCTTTACACCGCTAGATGGGGGAAATATCACACAGTGGAGCTTTAATAAACAGTTTTGAATCAGCGGATTGATTCATTATTCGGATCACCAATGTGTCGTGATTGCAGCAGTTTGACACGCGATCCGAATCATGAATCGATTCGCTGACTCATAACCGTTTGAATCTTTATTTGAGGATTGAAAACAAACGCGGAAGAGAAGCCAATGCTGAATAAAGTCGTAGTTTTTGTTATTTTTGGACCCAAATGTATTTTGGATGCTTCAAGAGACTCTAATTAACCCACTGATGTCTCATATGGACTA
Source organism: Pseudorasbora parva (assembly GCF_024679245.1). Classification (NCBI taxonomy): domain Eukaryota; kingdom Metazoa; phylum Chordata; class Actinopteri; order Cypriniformes; family Gobionidae; genus Pseudorasbora; species Pseudorasbora parva. The sequence goes on from NC_090192.1 coordinate 2,308,813, forward strand.
CTGTGGTGATGTTTTTATTCCCTTTCTGGACATGGACAGTATAGTGTGCATACACTTGCATACGCTCTCGGACTAAATATAAAATAAACGATGATGTTGTGATATAAACGTTGGACATATTGGAAAATGTATCCCAGATTTGGTCGAGAATACATTTGAGGTGCATTTGGCTTATTATTTTTCGTGCACGGATTACATAAAACACATTTAGGAAGAGACATTCATCTTTGCTTTACTAGTAAACCTGAGTGCCTCCTGTTTTCATGCACATTTCTCCTGTTTCAGATATGTGTGTGTGTGTGTGTGTGTGTCATTTCCTCTTTGGGATGGTTGGCAAGCGCTCCTGGCGTTCCTCAAGGCCGTGTCAGGCCTGGGCAATAGCAGCTCTCTCTGGCTTCTCCGTCTCCTGTCAGCTAAACTTTTATAGAAGTGAACTGCAGCGAACAGAAGTTAATGAGTTTTTAATTCGGCTGTAAGAAGCGCCGATCTGATAGTATGTCTGGTCCGACTCCTGTCACGTGCACCTGTGTGCTTGGGTTTTGTACAGTAATATTTCTCTCATGCATGACTTGCACTAATCACCTGGAATTAAACTGAGATCATTTGGTCGAAACTGAAATGGGACGAAACTGGCCTTGCCGTTACCTGTGCCGATCGTCTCTGTTCTGCAGTGGAGAGACGCGTGTGAAGCTGCTGCGTTTTGTCTGTTCATTTGTGGGGTTTATTTTGATTCGTTTTATATTCTGCTTTAACAGAGTTAACATTTGGAGACAAAATTTATTAAATTTGATCTAAATCATCATTATTGCATTGAATTATACACCGATCAGGCATAACATTATGACCACTGACAGGTGAATAACACTGATGATCTCTTCATCACGGCTCCTGTTAGTGGGTGGGATATATTAGGCAGCAAGTGAAGATTTTGTCCTCAGAGTTGATGTGTGTGAAGCAGGAGAAATGGGCAAGCGTAAGGATTTGAGCGAGTTTGGCCAGATTGTGACGGCTAGACGACTGGGTCAGAGCATCTCCAGAACTGCAGCTCTTGTGGGCTGTTCCCGGTCTGCAGTGGTCAGTATCTATCAAAAGTGCTCCAAGGAAGGACCAGTGGAGAACCGGCCACAGGGTCATGGGCGGCCAAGGCTCATTGATGCACGCTGGGAGCGAAGGCTGGCCCGTGGGGTCCGATCAAACAGGCCTCATCTCGTTACTTACAGGACTTAAAGGATCTGCTGCTAACATCTTTGATGCCAGGTTCCACAGCGCGCGCACACACACACACACAGGCCGTGTCCTGGTTAAAATCAATGTTTTCTCTGGATTTAAACATTCTTGGAAACATTTGGGATAATGTACACAAGTCAACAAAATATATAACACTGTTCTGGTGGATATTTTAATCCAAAAACTTACATATTGCACCTTTAACCCAAATCGATTTTTCTGTGGAACAAGTAATAGATTAATAAGAACAAATATTCCCTGTTTAATACTCCAAATTAGTTTTTTATATTTTTATAATTTTTTATAAGATTTATAATTTATATATATATAACTATATATTTTTATATATTTTTATATATATATATATATATATATATATATATATATATATATATATATAAAATTCAAACGTTATATATATATATATATATATATATATAAAATTCAAACGTTATATATATATATATATATATATATATATATATAAATATATATATATATATATAAATATATATATATATATATATATATATATATATATATATATATATATATATATATATATATATATATATATATATATATATATATATATATATATATATATATATATATTTAAAGTGTGAAAGATTATGCATTTTAACAGTAAACATGTTTTTTTGTTGAATGTTAAAAATGTCTCTATAGATGGGAATAAATGACTGACTCCCTTATGATTTGTATCTATTCACCAAATTAAAGTGATTTAATCTAATTTATGTGTAATTTAGACAAGTAAGTAAATGGCATGGATTGCAGTTATTAAAGCGGGTGAAAGCTGGACGTCTGCTCTTAATGCTGGCTTTATTTATTGGCCAGCTGATCGGTGGGAGTCATTTTCACATTAGTGCAGTCGCATTTTAGGAAGCTAATACTCATTCCAGTGCTCCTTATTACATTATCCTTAATGACATAAATGCAAGAATGCACTTGATAAGCAGCGAGAGTTACGGATGCAGTGGTTTCTGCTCCTGGGATGTGTTCTGCTCAACATGGATCTGGATTTCTGGGTTAATCTGGTGCGGAGAGATCCAAATTCACTGCGGGTTAAGAAGAACAGCTGTCAGTGGTTACAGTGTTTAAAACCTGCCACCACTAATACATCAGCCTTTGCATTCATGCTGTAGTTCTTAAAGGGACGGTTCAGACAAAATGAAAAGTCGTTTTTTATGCTGCGTCCCAATTCGCCTCCTTATACTACGCCCTAAAGTATGAGCTCTTTTTGTGAAGTATATACTTTTGAGTAGCAGAAGAGTTTGCCAGCTTCGGGACTACTTCGCCATCTTTAATGGACTCTGTTGTTAAGTTACGTGCATCCCATAACCGTTTAAACTGCCTTGTCAATCATCGTCACAGTTCAAATCCTCCACATTGAGTTTAATTTCCTATCGTATGGGAGAGAAATGTAGCCGCTCGTTGATCTGCAGTCGTGTGTCTTTAATACAGAGACTCTCCTCGTGTGTTTGCAGTTTAAATATAATGACGCTTATATGGATGGCGCTATAATAGGCGCTTGATGAAAAGTTAAAGGCCAAACATGTCATTACAAAAGTTCTCAATGCTGTTGCAGGTGAAATATAATGTGGACAACACTGGATAAATATATTTTCGTCAGGTTAAATACTGATAGTTGATCACTCAAACCCCTTTATCTAAACCTCTCTTAACCGTCAGACTCGCACATCCGTCATGTTTGTAGTTTTTAACACTTCTATCCGCGTTTGTAGTTCTAATAGAATCCTCGTCCAACTCACAATGGGTTGTGTGTAATATCAGCCGTTAGTGTGTGTGTCGATCCGCACTTCGGATTCGGACCGGATATAGTAAACCATCCGGATATCTTTGGCATACTAATTCTTATTTCCAATACTATTTAGTATGGATAGTATGCGAATTTGAACGCAGGGAGACACTCATGTGGTTCTAAACCTGCATAAAAGCCATTTATCCTGATTATCCCGGTCTGAAAACAGCCATTCAGTGTCAGTAGAATAAACCTCATCGATGTGCATTACAAGCATCAGGATTGCATCACTTTATGTCCATATTATATCCGCATCTGCAACAAATAGTATTTTTTTGCTCAGTTTGAGTCTCTGAACAAAATTGAGCTCATATTCTCACTATATCAGACTATATGAGCATAACATTGTCGTATGTCAGACTAGAATGTTAAAACTGGCTAGCAACCTGTTAATTAATGCTAATGTTAAAATGTTAGCATGCTAATGTGAAAACAGGCTAACAAAATGTTTAATCATGTTAACAGTGTTAAATCATGTTTGCAATATGTCAAAACATGATAGAAACATGTTAAATCATGTAAGCAAACATGTTAATTCATGTTGTCAATGTGTTAATTCATATTACCAACATGCTAGTTTGTTAACAAGATGTTAAACAATGATAACAGTGTGTTTAAACATGATAGAAACATGATGTTAAATCATGTTAGCAAACATGCTAATTTATGTTATCAGTGTGTTAATTCATATTACCAACATGCTAGGTTGAAAATAAAATGATAACCAATAATGATAATGTGTTAAAACATGATAGAAACATGTTAAATCATGTTAGCAAACACGCTAATTCATGTTATCAGTGTGTTAATTCATATTACCAACATGTTAGTTCATGTTAAAAAATGATAGCAATGTTTTACAACATGCTAATGCCAAAAAATGTTAGCAACATATTAAATAATGTTAGCAGTGTGTTAAACAATATTTAATATTAAACTTGTTAGCAAAAGGTTTAATCATGCAAAAATGAAAAAACTTGACATTCATGTTATCAATGTGCTAATTCATTTGAACAACATTACCAACATGCTAGTTCATGTTAACAAATGCTAAATCATGATAGCAATGTGTTAAATAATGTTAGCATGTTAACAAAACATGTTAAAATGCTAGTAACATGATAATTTATGTTAAAACTGGCTAACTACAGGTTTAATAATGCTAACAGTGTTAAACCTTGTCAGACAATTCATCAAAATATGATAGAAACATGTTAAATCATACTAGCAAATGTTAATTCATGTTAATAATGATGTTATAAACATGCTAGCAAAATGCTAATTCATGTTAAGCAAATGCTAAATGATGATCGCAATGTGTTAAAACATGATATAAACATGTTAAATCATGATAGTAACATGTTAATTCATGCTAATAGTAATGCTAGCAATATTTGAAATAATGCTAACAATGTGCTAAGACGTGTTAGCAACATGTTAAATCATGCTAGCATCATGCAGTAAATATCACATGAGCTAAATGCGATTGATTGCTGTGCTTTTGAAGTGTTATTTTATAATTGTTATATAATTGTTTTAAATGTGTTTTAATTGCGTTGTCTTTGTCTCGTATCACCAGGGTCTGATTAAGATCAGAGGCGACCGATGCTGGACGGATCTCACCTGCATGGACTACCATTATGAGGTGCGATTTCCTCTGATCCTTCTTTTATTTCTGCTTTTCAAAGGTTTAGTTTGTTCGTATGAAGCTTTATCATAAATGCTGTCCAGAACAAATATCTAAACATCCTGAAATCAAGATACAAGGTACTGGAGAAGCAAAATAATGTGACTTCATGCTTGAAACTAGGTAAAAAACAAAACAAAACTTCATTACTTGAGTAAAAGTTAAAGTTCTGCTGGTCAAATATTACTCCGTTACCAGTGAACGTTGTTAAAACAGATTTTTACTTGAGTTAAAGTACAGAAGTATTTGTTTTTAAAAGTACTTAAGTATCAACGATGTTAAAACATGCTAGCAACAAACAATCATGCTAACAGAAGGCTAAAACATGTTAACAAAAATAACGTTAATTCATTATAAACATGCTTTAACATATTGCTATCCTGATTTAACATGTTTTCAAATTAATTAGCACATTGATAGCATGTTTTAACATTCTTTTAGTTTGCTACTACCATAAATTACCTCACTGTTGGCATTTTTAACATGTTGTACAATTTTCCTAGTCTTAAAATACTGCTAGCATGACATAGCATATTGTTACATGTTTCAAGCATCAATTAGCAAATTGCTAGCATGTTTTAGCATGTGCTAACATGCAACTTGCATGAATTAGCACAATCATAACATATTTTAACATGATGCTAGTATGATTTAACATTTTGTTATTATGCTTCTACCATGGAATAGCATGTTGTCAATAGCATGTAGCATGTTGTTTTTTTTTACCTCGTTATTAACATTGTGATAGCATGTTATTTACATGATTTAACTTGTTGCTAGTTTCTAACCTGATTGTTACAGATCTATTAGCACATTGATAGCATGTTTTAACATTGTGTGAAAATGTTAGTAACATGAATTACCTCACTATTAACATGTTTAACATGTTGTTAGCATGATTTAGCTCATTCTTAACAAGTTGTTAACATTATTTAACACAATGCTACCATGATTTTAACATTAAATAGCACACTGCTAGCCTGTTTCTACGACAATTTAACACATTACTAGCATGCTTTTTGCATAAATTAGCACATTTAACCTTAAAACCTATTCTAATGCATTTCTAGCATGAATTAACACATTAGTAGCCTATGTTTATACCATGAATTAGCATGTTGCTACTATTTTTGTAGCATGGATTAGCACAGCGCTGGCTTGTTTAGCATTGTTAACATTTTCATAACATGCCGTTTTATTCTAGCATGATTTAGCACATTTCTTGCATGTTTCTATCATGCATTAGCATGTTGTTGGGTTTTTTCTAGCATGATTTAGCACATTTCTTACATGTTTCTACAAGGAATTAGCATGTTGTTATCATTTTTTCTAGCATTGGATTAACAAATTGCTTGCATGTTTTAGCATGTTTGCTAATACGTTTCTACCACGAGTTAGCACATATCAAAAGCTATGCATGTTTTAACAAATTAGGAGCTCAATAGAGCTTAACATGTTGTTAGCATGATTAAGCACATTGTTAGCATGTCCTAGGTTAGTTACTAGGTTTTGATAGAGATGGATAGATATTTTGCACTGTAAAACAAGACAAAAATACTGAAGAAATGAATATTTTTTGCAGTGTGTTGATTCTGACCATGTTTCCGAGATATAAATGTTGTCGTATGTAACTCGTCTCAGTCTTGCGGGCTCAGGTTTTGCTACTGTGCAACAGGAAAGACTCTGTAGTGTGTGTGAATGTACACTCTAAAAAATGCTGGGTTGTTTTAACCCAATGTTGGGTCAAATATGGACTAACCCAGCAATTGGGTTGTTTTAACCTGGTTGGGTAAAATATTTGCTTAAAACAACCCAATCGCTGGGTTAGTCCATATTTGACCCAACATTGGGTTGTTTTTTTACCCAGAATTTTTTAGTGTGTTGAAATGGTCTCAGAGGTTGCATAAGAAGGCAATGGATCTGCTGCTGTGATTTGGGAGGATTGATGTGTAAACTAAACATGGGACAGCTCAGCGTTTGGCAGCGTTTGGTTATGGTGAAGAGAAAGGCATTATTAAAACATGTCACATGATATCTGGGCTGTAGGAAGCATGAGGGAATCCTGATGGATTCTGCACCTGCTTTCCAGCCAAAACGCCACTGGAAAAACAACAGGGTCATTGTCCCGAAGATTCAGGAGCCTTTCGCTCACCGACAGCCGGGAAGGATAACATTATATTATAGATATGAGAAATGAAAAAAATAAGTAAAATAATAATAAACCAAAACAGAAATTAAAAATGTATAAAAAATGTAAAGAATTATAAAAAGAAAAACGAAAAAACGAAAAAAAAATAAAAAATAAAATACAACAAAATTACTAAATTAACTAGCTAAATTAACTATCTTTAAATATGAAAATATGAAAATAAGAACTAATTAAATCCGATAAAGGTTATGATAGTTAACTAAAACCATAAATAAAATAAACGGTAAATGAAATAAAATATTTAAAAATATATATATTTTTAATTTTTGCATGGTTGAACTTGAACTAAAATAATTAAAACGCTAAAAAAACTAAAACAAAACAGTATAGATATATTTAAAAATATCAAAATACAACAAAATTATGAGAACTTTAACAAAAATTTAAATGACAATCAGAAATACACAAATAAAGACTAATTTAATTAGATCAGGGTTAAATCTAAAACCATGAAAAAACCTAATTTTATATATATATAATATAATATTTATTTATTTGTTTATTTTTATAACAATTATTTATAAATATTTATTTATTTATTAGATATAAATATATTTATATCTATCACTATAAAAATACAACATATAACATTTTATTTCAAGTCATTTTCATTTATTCTCAAATTACTAAAACTTTAAAATAAAATAAAAATGTGTGTCTGATGTTTGGACCACACTTTCCGTGAAGAAAACAAACGTGGAGCGATGGTTAAAGTCAGTCTGAGTGTGTGTGTGTGTGTGTGTGTGTGTGTGTAAGTGTGTGTAATAAAGGCAATGAATTGTTCTGGGAGGACAATAAGAGTGTGTGTACAGTACAATCCCAGCTTTATGTCAGCACTATAGGCTGGTGTGTGTATGAAGTGTGTGAGCAGAGGTTAGTCGCGGTCAGAGAGTGTGTGTGTGCTGCATTAAGGTGTTATTCCTGAAGGGTTTTCCCCAACGCTGTTTTTAATGCTCACATGAACTTTGCTTTTATCAATGGCTTGCCGTCCGTAAGTGGATTAAACTAAGCACTTAATGGAGGAGTTTTCCTGGTTTTACCTCTCAGTAATCAGCAGACCGATCCCACACTGCCAATGCCATCCTTTAGTGCCCTATTTTAAAGTTCCCTGATTTGGTTTTAGAGTCTACAAGAGGTTTACCAAGGTAAAAAAAAACGTGAATGTGTTCTGCTCGTGTCAGCTCGACGCAGTGTTTAAATATCAAATGCGCTGGTGCATCTGTTCACCCATCAGAGAGTGTGAGTGTGTGTATGTGTGTCTTCCCATGGGCGTCTGGTCTAAACCGGGTGTGTTCAGGAGCATTGTGCGAGTGTTGCTATTGTGAGGAACTGAAAACCACTGACCATTGACCAACACACACCTGCTCTAAAGTCAATAGTGCAGTGTTTCTGTGTTATTAAAAGGGTGTGTTAGTAATCTGAGCCTATAGGCGGAGCTCACACGCACACACGCACACACACACACACACACACACACACACACACACACATGTTGGTCTATGTGGTTTACAGGGACTCTCCATAGGCGTAATGGTTTTTATACTGTACAAACCGTATTTTCTATCCCCTTACACTGCCCCTGCCCCTGCCCCTAAACCTACCCATCACACACACACACACACACACACACACACACACACACACACACACACACACACACACACACACACACACACACACACACACTACTAAACCTACCCATCACAGGAAACATTCTGCATTTTTACTTTCTCAAAAAAACATAATTTAGTATGTTTTTAAGGCCATTTGAATTATGAGGACATTTGATATGTCCTCATAAACCACATTTATAGTGTAATACCAGTGTAATACCCATGTAGTTATACAAATTTGTGTCCTCATAAACCACATAAACAGGCTCACACACACACACACACACACACACACACACACACACACACACACACACACACACACACACACACACACACACACACACACACACACACACACACACACACACACACACACACACACACACACACACACACACACACATATTCACTATGGTATCAAACAGAGATCAAGTTAGAAGCGTTGGCCCCAAGGCCGGTATTGTGATGATTTTTTCACGACCCAGATTTTTTGGTGCCCCCCCAAGCACTTGGTGCCCTACGCGCAGTGCGTGATGTGCGTGTGCGGAGCGCCGGCCCTGGTTGGCCCCCCACCCAACGCAAAACTTCGGCAAAATAGTCTCAATCGTTTGTGCCGTAAAAATGTTTGTTTGTGCTGCTTTGGTTTTTAAGATATTAACATTTATAGGACAGTGAGTTAAACGCAGGTTTAATCAATTTAGCCTCTCAAATTATCTCTTGACTTGTCTTGCCGATAAAATCAAGAGATATAAAACACTTCAAGCTCACAATGTTAGATAATTTAGCCGACTATAATATTAGGCTACCACCACAGTAAAAGGCATTTTGGACGAGTTCACATCAATGAAAGAAAAAGATTCATGCATTTTATTCAGCAGCTCATTTCACATTCAAAGACCGCAATATGAGAGAGAGTGACCTAAGCACTGGTAAGATCATTTAATCTGATTCATTTTTATTGAAGATGATTGTGTTTTTAAGCATCTAAGACTTATTTTAAGTTTAATTTACGGCCATTTGCGTTGGCTTGCTTTACTCATTTGCGATGTGTGTTGCAGTAGCACCATGATATCTATCTGACTACAACATAACACGCTCTCACACGTTTTATTTTTTAACCGTTTGCCAGGAGTAAAATTTACACATGTGGTTTAAACAAACAGATACATGTTTCGTCTGTTTCGTCTGAAATGCTTTCATTCTGAATTGGTTTGTTTGAGTGATCGGAAATTAAAGGACAACTCCGGTGAGAAATGAGCCTAGGGGTAATTAACAGATGGTTACCGAGTAGATCGTTCTCTGGGATGCGTTTTCATGAAAATCGAATGTAAAGAGTTTTATCTCTAAACACAGATTAGCTTATAACGCTTGTCTATGGGGCACAGGGTAGACACAGGGTGGTAAAATTAAATGGCTAGTTAATACCACTAACAAGGCTCAAAATAGCCTCACACTAACACGGCAGCATAATGAGGGTCCCTACATGCAGACCGAAGCATTGAGAACTTTGTAAGTGAACAAACAGTTTAATAAGAAGATACTTTATAAACACAGTGCCTTAAGGTCCTTTCACACCGGACGCGTAACGAATAAGTGAATATTTCGCATGCGAATGTTTCGCATCAAAACCATTCACATCAGCCGCGACACGAATTTGCGACATTTCAGAGCTCCAACATTTCAAAACATTCGCGGCGACAGCCGAGAAAACACGGGCACTTCATCATTCAGTGAAGACGAGCTTTTCATTTTATTTAAAGGACCGAGAAGAAGGTTTTGGGTGCAGCCAGTCTTATAGAACAGAGAGTCTGAAGAGGAGGATGCTAATCTTGTACAGGAGCTAAAACTTTATCATGGCCGGTTCAGCACTTACTTTCTAAAGTCTGTGGGACAATTTGAGGATCTCCTCCAGAGACGGCAGCGCATCTGACGAGACAAACCGCGCACTTCAGGGAATCAATCGATCCGAGCAGATGTTTCCAGTTGAGCCACAATGTAAACATTTCAGTGCCACAGACGTAGCCTATACTGATGGCAACACGTTCACTTTCCATAATCGTGGACACAATGTTAAAAAAAAAATCAACTATTTATAAAAGGGTATAAGATATTGCTGTCTGTAGCATACAGTGGGCAAACACAGCTGCAGCTGTACGGCTTACAGTTGTAATCTCATGAAAAATGCCATGCTTGGCAAAGGTTAAAGTTGATTGAATAGCTCGTGAAATCAACTGGACATTTCGTCACCTTTGTTTCCTTTATGTGATTGGTTGAAGCCGTTTTTGTCGCCTAAAAAATCGACATCGAAACGAAAAAAATAAATGTTGTTTTTTCGCCTCAGCACATTCGCGTTCGGTGTGGAAGCGCTCATTACACAAACAGCTGTTCGGAAAAAAAAACCATCGCGCGAATTATTCGCACGTCAAAGTCGCGTCCAGTGTGAAAGGGCCTTTACGCGTTCACGGACAGGCACCATCTTGGAAAACAGTCTCGACGAATCGATCCACGAGCGCTGTTCTAAGTGAGCTGGTCGATAGGAATTAAGTTTGTGAAATGTAATAACATGGACATTTTTATTTTTATTTATTTATTTTCTCTGTCATGTTCAGTGCTTTCTTCCGGAAACAACGGACCATATGAGATTTCAAGTCACAGTTCATCACTTAGCAGAACGCTCGTGGATCGATTCGTTGAGACTGTTTTCCAAGATGGTGCCTGTCCGTGAACGCGTAAGGCACTGTGTTTGTAAAGTATCTTCTTATTAAACTGTTTGTACACTTACAAAGTTCTCAATGCTTCGGTTTGCATGTAGGGACCCTCATTATGCTACCGTGTTAGTGTGAGGCTATTTTTAGCCTTGTTAGTGGTATTAACTAGCGGTTTAATTTCACTACTGTGTGCCCCATAGACAAGCGCTATAAGCTAATCTGTGTTTAGAGATAAAACTCTTTACATTCGATTTCCATGAAAACACATCCCAGGGAACGATCTACTCTGTAACCATCTGTTAATAACCCCTAGGCTCATTTCTCACCGGAGTTGTCCTTTAAATATGCTACGAATCTCAGAAGGCATTTAGCCCTCCTCCTGGTTATTTCGCAAGCAGATAGATGCCTGGTCAGAGAAAACGAATGAAGGAACCAGTTGTAAAAATGCCATAGCTTAACTCTAGCAGCTGCTGAAGAAACGCGCGCTGCTGCTGACGCGACTCTATAACCCTGTGCGAGTCATGTCTTGACCGTTGCGTAAGCTATCAGGGTCTCATGTTGTTTCCACCAGCGCAGCACATCTCATTGTTCCTTATAATTAATACAATAAATATCAAACGAAGGAGAAGCCTGATAGTTTTAGGTAAGACCCTAGGGGCATAAAAATGTCGGGGAACGTCGGGCTCGGGCATAAATGCAGGGCTCTACTCAGAATGACCAATAAATATTAGCTATTTTAATATTTTAAAAATAGAAGCAGCACAAATTAAATGTTTTATGGCACAAACCAGCACAAACGAAGCACAATCAAACAAGATTAGTTTGGGTGTATTTTGAGCTTGTGAGGGGGCTGGTGACGTCATCATCTATAATTAAATGTATAATATTTTAAAAAAGGAAGCAGCACAAACGAGAATTTTACGGCACAAACCGGCACAAACGATTGAGACTATTTGGGGTGAATTGGGAGCTTGTGGGGGGCTGAGTGACCTCAGACTGTCCGATAAATGCTCTTTTAATATCTTAAAAACCAAAGCAGCACAAACAAACATTTTTACGGCACAAACGATTGAGACTATTTTGCCGAAGTTTTGCGTTGGGTGGGGGGCCAACTTCACGCAGGTGAGTCACAACACCTCCACATTTGCCCTATTTAAATACAGTTACACAAATAGTTAAATGATCAAGTATGGATTAAAAAGGAGAACTACAATGTGTGGCGGATTAGCACTTCTGAGAGTAGTGCGGCTCGGCGCAGTAAAAAGTCCCGGCCGAAACATCTTTCCTCACATCTCCTCCTATTGACGGAAATAAGAGAGGGAGATATGAGGGAAGATGTTTCGTTTGGCTGCTCTGATTGGTTGTCGGTCTGTCCAATCGAGGCCTTTCCTGGTTGGGTTGAACTTGAAACACACCCCATAATCACAGCCCAATGGAGCATCAGACTCATATTCTGACTAGAGCGTAGTATGACCACGGCAGGCTAGATGATTTGTAAAATGGTGAGTAAATGATGACATACTTTTTAATTTTGGGGTGAACTGTCCCTTTAAGAGCCTTGCTCAAGGCGGGATTTGAACCTGCAACCTTTTTTGGTCCCCAACCCAGATCTTTAACCACCAGTCAAACCTCCCACGTCTCCGTCTTCAGATGTGGTTGTAACTTCAGGACGAGCCGCACGTTTCCTTCGTCTCATTTTGAAGAATTCTCTTTTTGTTTTGCCCTGTGAAGCTTAGTTAGCGTCTTGAGTTTGATTACGCTGAGGGCAAAGGCAGAGGTTTTGGAAGAGGATTCGCTGCTCTATTTACTATCCCCTCACCATGGAAAAATGAAAACAGAACGTGTATCATTTCCAGATTGAAGGAGTCATTGCAACGGTTTGAAAATGACTTTCTCGCTTGGTGTCTTTTTCCGCAAACACACCGAGAAACAGCAGAACGCAAGCGTGAATCAGTGGAGACAGAGAAAGGCCAAACTGTGTGTGTGTGTGTGTGTGTGTTTTGAAGGTCAATTGAAAAACAATAAAACCACTATCAGCCTGAATCATGTGAAATATTATTATATTACTGTACATCTATTATCCAGACCTGCCAATTCACTGATTGACTAGAAAAAACCCATTGAGGCATGGACTCCTCTAGACCCCTGAAGGTGTTCTGTGGTATCTGGTACCAAGATGTAAGCAGCAGATCCTTTAAGTCCTGTAAGTTGAGAGGTGTGGGCTCCATGGATCGGACTTGTTTGTTCAGCTCATCCCACAGATGCTCGATTGGATTGAGCTCTGGGGAATCTGGAGGCCGAGTCGATGCCTCAAACTGGTTGTTGTGCTCCTCAAACCATTCCTGAAGCGTTTGTGCTTTGTGTCAGGAGCATTATCCTGCTGGAAGAGCCACAGCCACCAGAATACCGTTTCCATGAAAGGCTGAACATGGTCTCAGCAATGCTTAGGTAGGTGGAGCGTGTCAAAGTAACATCCACATGGATGGAGGACCCAAGGTTTCCCAGCAGAACATTGGCCAAAGCATCACACTGCCTCCGCCGGCTCGCCTTCTTCCCATAGTGCATCCTGGAGCCATGTGTTCCCCAGGTAAGCCACACACACACACACACACACCCGGCCATCCACGTGATGTAAAAGAACACGTGATTCCTCAGACCAGGCCACCTTCTTCCATTGCTCCGTGGTCCAGTTCTGATGCTCACGTGCCACTGTTGGTGCTTTCGGCGGGGTCAGGGGTCAGAGGTCACCCTGACTGGTCAGCGGCTATGCCGCCCCATACGCCTCAAACTGAGCTGCTCTGTGTATTCTGACAGCTTTCTATCAGAACCAGCATTAACTTCTAGAGCAGTTTGAGCTCCAGTAGCTCGTCTGTTTGATCGGACCCCACGGGCCAGCCTTCGCTCCCCACGTGCATCAATGAGCCTTGGCCGCCCATGACCCTGTGGCCGGTTCTCCACTGGTCCTTCCTTGGAGCACTTTTGATAGATACTGACCACTGCAGACCGGGAACAGCCCACAAGAGCTGCAGTTCTGGAGATGCTCTGACCCAGTCGTCTAGCCGTCACAATCTGGCCAAACTCGCTCAAATCCTTACGCTTGCCCATTTCTCCTGCTTCACACACATCAACTCTGAGGACAAAATGTTCACTTGCTGCCTAATATATCCCACCCACTAACAGGAGCCTATAGGCAGCGCACAACACAAACACACACACACACACACACACACACGCACGCACGCACGTCGCGCACACACACACACACACACACACACACACACACACACACACACACACACACACACACACACACACACACACACACACACACACACACACACACACACACACACACTACACGACGACTAAAGTATGTTCTACATAGTGTTGTGTGTATAATGGGACTCATTCAGAAATGAGATCTTTATGTTGTTCTTTTGTCTGGTTTGTGGTGGTGTTTCGACTTAAAAAAAAATGCTAATGTATCAAACACGCACAGGAATTTAACGGTTGAGTTAACGGTGTATGGAACTAATTTGCGCTCCTGTTTTAGGGCTACAACTGAGCACTGTAATAAGCCTGAGGATTTATGTCCGTATGAAACCAGGCTGCTCCCCAATTAGAACACAACTGCTTTTTCAATCATAACTTGTCACATAAACTCTAGTTCAGCGTGTGTTTGAATGTTTATTGGTGTGTGTGTTAGTCACATCCTCAGACGCACTGCAAAAAATGCTTTTGTTACTTAGTATTTTTGTCTTGTTTTTACACTGTAAAAAAAATGAAAACATAAGTTACCTGGTTGCCTTAAAATTTTGCATTCATTGAAATTAGAAATTTTGAGTTAATACAATGAACATTTTGAGAATCGACAACCTTTATTAAAATATTATACGGCATTTCAGAATGTTTGTAAACAATCGGCACCAAGACA